>NC_081406.1:198569228-198800916 GCF_030272615.1 Cryptomeria japonica
TTGAACAAGAGAGGTTACATCTCCAATTGAATTTTGATGTAGCTCAAGTTTTTAGAACCCGTAAGTTCAATCTCAAATATATCATGTTCTACTTTATCTTTGAAAAAAAATCAATAACAATGAATAGAAAATGACATTAATGTATATTTAGTAGTTTTCATATCATATTAATAAATTAAAAATTATAGAACAATCATGTGACGTCTGTGTAGCCTCCAACATTTATTAGTTAATCGAAAATAAAAAATCTGTTGTGTTCTAATTTTCAATCAGCTAATAAATACAATAAAATTTGCAATCCAGGGGATAGACAATTCAAAACAACCACAACATTGAAAAGTTAAAAAAATTATTGCCATGTTAACCTAAAGTTCTCTATCATGATGGCCCCTAAACTCATATAAAACATATTTTTTTCTTGTTTTTCTCAAGATTGACTCTCTCTAATCCTAGGAAACCCCCAAAACTACCCATCTCACTAGAGATTCTCCCTAAATAAACTTAACCATTTAAGCTAAAATATTATATTTTTTGACAACTATTAGGGGAAGACTAGTGAAAAAAAGACTATAGAATAGACACCTAAAAATAGTAAACTTAAAGTCTTGAAATGATTAAACCATCCCTCAACCAGCTGAACCTAGATGATACTATTATATAAAATACTCCACATCCTCCTCCTCTTCTCTTAACAAAATAGACCCTCTTGGTCCTTCTAGTTCTAGTTAATATGTTGGAGGAAATTGGTTTTATATAAGCAAATAAGCTTCTATGATCCAAGAGTTGTAAGAATCTAGTAGACATTCCCACTTACAAAAATACAAAATATAAAATCTAGATCAAGTATCACAGATTTGGTATCTAGTACACATTCAATATACTCTCTCTTCATTTTTGGAATGCTCTTCATCATCCTCCCCTTCTCTTAAATAAATAGAAACTCTCAGTCCTTCTAGTTCTAGTTCAAAGGGTAGAGAATTATGGTTATGTTTAAGAAAATAAGCTTTTGTGATCCGAGAGTTCTAACGATTTGATAGCCCTTCTCAAATTTAAAAAATAAAAAATTATAAAATATAAATCAAGTAGCCATCAGTTTGGTATCTATTAGTCACTCAATCAATTCTATCTTCTTCTTTGGAAATTTCCTGGTCCAATTTTTATTTTCCTTCCTATTTCGCTCATCTTTCACCTAATCATCACTAGTTCTAGCTACGTTTGAATAAAGTTTAGTGACATCAAAGATAGACTGATGTCCAAGTCCTTAGGAAAGTCAATTTGGTAGGCATTGTCATTTAACCTCGTTATAAATTTGCAAGGTTTGATCTTTTTTAGCTTGGGGATGCCTTTAATTTTATAGATGTATCATGTCTGGAATAAAATAGCTCTCTTCTTATATTTCTGATTCATGGACTATGAATTGAGCGTAACTTATTTGTGTACCTCTTGAATATTCTATAAAAAAAAATCAGTATCTTTTTGGTTGTTATGTGGATTCATTAGCAAATCAACTAAGTCCAACTATCCTTTAGGATTCAAACCATATAAAACTTGAAATGTAGCCTTATTTATAAATATAGTTAAACTATAATTATAAAAAAATTCAACTTGAGGTATCACCAATTCCCATTGTTGAGGATTGTCTCAAATTAAGAACCTCAATACATTGTTTAAGCTCTTATTTATCACATCTATTTGACCACTGATTTGGGGATGGTATGATAAAATAAATTGCAATATGATATTCAAATTTTTCCACAAGAGCCTCTAAAAGTGGTTTAATAACTTGGTGTCTCTATTGCTTGTTATAGCTTTTGGAGTTCACCTTGTAGGTTCACACTATTAGTGTAGCATGTTATTACAGTACTTTCCACCACTATTTTTGCAGTTACAACTTTTATATGGGTATATCAATTGCATCTCCTTTTACATAAATCCTCTTCTTATCATCAAAGAAAACATGATGTATTCACATTTCTCCTCATGTTGTCATTACAGTGACTAAATGATCCCGAGAAATGTGTTATAATATTGAGGCTCCTCTCCAATGACCCTCTCATATCCAAGCCTTCCAAAGGCCTTACATTTGTATTATGGATTTGTCATGTCACCCCAGGTGATAAATTGAAAGATTCAAATGACATAGGCTAGCTATATAGAGATGACAATGATGGCATATTGAATGAGCATTTGGGAGAATAGAAGGTTAGCTTGTTTGAATTCCTGTTAAATCTAATGAACTACCTATTGTATGTTTTCGTAGTATCTATTAGGGGTGATCCCACAATAGTGGGTTACACTTTTAGGGATAAACAAATTTTGTTATTTGTCCAAAATAATTTTTTTAGGCCCTTGTAATGAAGATAACCTTCGAACATACCCAAAATTATGTTTTCTCGAAGATACATTTTTTTGGACCTTTGAACAAACATGCCTCTTCATTCAAAGATCATGTTGGCCAAGTGTTTTTTAATATTAAATTTCATTCACTTAAACATCACCTTCAAGTCAACCCTTTTATTTAGGGTTTTCTTGAAGAAAAGTATAACTATCAAAATTGACAATTGCACTATCATTTTTTATAGTGGCACTAAACGTGAAGAGGTGAAAGCGAAGAGGTGAAGGTGAAGGAGGTAAAATGAAGTTGAAATCACCTAGGTTGTGCACTTGGTTGGTCTCTAAATCACCCACTTGCAACCACACCAACAAACACTTCCAATAAATGAGCAAGAAAACAATGCATGTGAGACAATTTCAGTAACAAAACACAATGAAATCATGGTTAGGCATTATGTTTTACTAATATAAAATGGTAATAGTCTTATCAAGGAATGCCTAGTATGTGTTTGTAGACCTTGACCAAGCATTTCACTAAATTGTAAAATAGTTTAATAGGGGTTTCAAATGGTTTTAGATGTGGTTTTGAAGGTTGTCAAGGGTTACATTTTGGGTTTCATGTATATACAATAACAATAAAATTTTAAGTGGTTATCACAAATGATCTTTGATGAAAATTCTTATATATTCCATGTACATGTTCAAGTAGCATCAAATTTTTTTAATCATAATATGTATTGTAGTTTTTAGTAGGACCTTGATCATTTCTAGGATTAGGAATTTCATTTAGGTGGTTTTTCTAATAAATTTTTTTTTTATCATACATAAATGATCTTATATTTAGGATAACATTATTCCCTTCTATGTGAGGATAGCATGTGATGACACTCTTTCCCTACATGTGTCCTTGTTTCTTATGCCTTTATTGTTGGTATGCCTTTGGGGGTTTCTATGTTTTATTATTAGCCTCATGATGGGATTGGCTTCTTGAGTATGAGTTTCTTCTTGTGTGGTTTCTTGTGTTGTTGTAGTCTCTTTGGTTGTTAGGTGTCAACCTAGGTCTAGTGTGTTTATGGAACCTTGTGTTATCTCCTAGCATGGGGGTGGTTCCTTTTGATCCACATGGTCAGGTGGTTTGATGCCTTCTTTCATTAGGATGATATTCATTGGATGCCTTGAGCGTGGATTGGTTTCTTACCTCTTCAGCATATGGATGGTTCTTGTAGCATATTGATGTAATATGATTCATATGGCATTTGTAATTATAAGATTGAGAGATAGATGTAATTATTGATTTAAATCTATGTATTGATGTAAATAAAAACTTGTACCTTTATGTAATAAGGATGATGTAGTAAGATATGTGGATGTAATCATTGTTGGATCTATTATGTAAATTGGACATGGTATTTATGAAATGAGAGAATTGGAATCATGGTTAAATAAAAGATTTTATTTGATTATATTGGATGGATTGTTATGTTTTTTAATTGAGAAGTTGGTACCTCTTAGATGTGCTTGTATTTTGGTTAAGATGATGCATTAATATCATGATGTATGTATGATCATTCTAGAAAAGGAATTAGGAACATTGGCATTGGTGTACTCAAATAAACCTAAATGGATTAATGGATATTAGAATATGATAGGTTGTATTCATGATGGTTAAGTAAAAGATAATTCTTTATGCATTAAAGGAAGTAAATTGATTAAGGAGTAATGTTAAAGTAGTATTTATTATGATAAATGAATGTGATGTTGTTGTGTTATGTTACTTAAGTAATGGCATTGGAATACCTTACAAAATATTTCATGTTGATTTGTTATGTATATTTTCCCTTGCATAATATGTTCATTCATTTATGTTAATTATTTAGATGTGTACCCAATGAAGGGTTGGTTATATGCATTGAGAAATGAGTTATATGTGTGTTGCATTAATAAATGTTTTTTATAAAAATATCTCTATTTGTTAGTTTGATGGTAGTTTCTCTAGGGTATTTTGGCGAGCATTACAATTAATTGATTTAATAAATTAAAAAAAAAACATATATTACAATAATGAATTTACAAAAAAAAATATTTTAGGCAAGGAACCACCTTAAGGGGTGGTAGATCTGTTCAAGGCTTAAAAGTCTTGAAATGTGCACTAAATTTGGCTAGGTAATTATTATACGAGATAGTGGAAGTATCCCCACAAAGCTAATGTTTCCAAATGAATATTAATGACTCATGCTAGATTTAATGGTACTACATACTAAAAATATCATGTAGATAAAAGTGGATATGGAATTACTAACCTCATCATTGTTAATGAACACCTTTCAAATTTAAATCAACCTTATAAAGAAGGAAATTTTTTTCACTCATATACAAATTGAATATACTTCTAAACCTTGCATGTTGATTAGCTAGTGATATAATACCAATACGTTGATCCAATCCACTATAGAGAGAATATTTTAGAAAATATTTCTTTTGTAGGATCAGTCAGGGTAAAAATATTTAATAGAATCTTGAGCCAAGTGCCTAAAAATTGACAAATGAATAGGCATTTCTATGACATTAGGGCACTCCCAGATCTTATTGTAGGGTTGTATCTTATGCTAAATGCATAAAAAATTATGTGACTTAATTTTTTTTAAAGCATCTTTCAACTTCAAATTGTCATAGATCAAGCTTCTAATATTTAACTTCAAGAAAAGAAAAGATAATATGAAATTTTAAAGACTTGGTGGGGACACTGATAAGCTCCCATCTACTTGCTAATCAAATGAAAGCAATCCTACAATATAAAACACCACAAAAGGAGCCTTTTTCCCTTGATAGAAACAAGAATGAGTTGGATCACCAAAAGGTTTTGATACAATCTAAGATCTAATATGAAATGGTCTAATACCATGCAAGATTTATTAATGAGGCAAACAAACCCAAGTTGCCAATGCGAAGAACAAGTTCAATAGATGAATAATTTATCAAAGATTTAAAAATGTAACATGATGGCTATTCCAAAAAAGGATGCAATGCAATCAAATGAAATTAAATGTCATCACTTTGAAAGATGAGAGAATAAATATCTTGAAATGATACATAATTGGACGCCCAAGAGTAAGCTAGACTCATAGTTTGTATAGAATAAAAGAAATATAACATGCATGTAGAGTACACATCTTTGCCAAACACAAAAATACAACCATAATTATTAAATACATATTACGTCTTTAAATAAATATTTACTTATATAAAGAAGAATGCTTATTCAAATAATTAATTACCTAAATAAAATTTTCTATTTACAATAGATAATTTACAATAAAGTGGGAGCTAAATGAAAGACAATAAACTAAAATAAAAAATATTATTGAAAAAATCTAATTTTTTTTTTTGTAGAGTCTCAAGTCAAGTGTTTGAAAATTGACAATTGAATAGGCATTTTCTATGATTTAGGGCACTCCCAAAGCTAATGGCAGGGTTGCAACTTATGGAAAATACACTAAAAATTGTGAGCTAAAAAATTGTAAGCGTGTCTTTAAATTTTAAATCCTCATAGGTCTATCCTCTAATGTCTAAATTTAAGAAAAGAAAAGATAAAATCACCTTTTCAAGACAAGTGGAGACAATGGTAAGCTTCATTTACTTGTTAATCACCAAAAGAAATCCTACAATTATATAAAATAACAAAAGGCATCCTTTGTGCTTGGTAGAAACAATCATAACTTGGATTATCATGAAGATCTTTCTACCATCTAAGATCTAATATGAAAATCTCTAATTCCATTTAGGTTTGTCAACGAGGAAAACAAATCTAGAAAAGTGATGCCGAGAACAACCTCAATACAAAAATCACAAAGATAATCAAATATTATAAAATATAATATGATTGTCATTCCAAAAAGAAAAATGTAATATAAGGTAGATGAGAAATTTAAGTATGTTGAGATGATATATATTTAGATGCTCAAGATTTAGCTAGGCTCACAATTAATATAGAATTAAAAAAATTAATATACATGTACAATAAATGTTTACCAAACATCTACTTATATAAATAAGATAATACATCCAAATAAATAACTACTAAATATTTTTTTTTTCTTTTAGATATTATAATGTAAGCAACTAAATGGAAAGAGATAAAAACCACAAGAAAAAAGAAGTCGTTGAAAGAATGTAGAAAATGTATGCACTCTACGTTCCTTGCAACCAAATAGAAGACAAAGCATTGTGAAAGTTGTAAGAAAAAAGATTGTAACTGGTAAAGAAGACTGGATTCACAAAGTATCACAAAACCTATAAATGACCCTTGCTATAGATCAAGATAAGGCCAACTAAAAATTTCCTTATACCTCCATAGCAAGCTCTAAGAAATTGCAAATCATGTCATATCATGTCTAGCTCTAGAGTGACTTCTTCAATAATAATTAACTAAAGATTTTTTTTAGAAGAACCCCCTCAATCTTCTCTTTATCTACACTTTCTTTAGCACCTAAGCCTTTCACAAAGTTGAAGGAGCTAGAGTCAAAGCCTTGTATTAGGAACCATTTTTTGCTAAAACCACTATAAAATCTTTAAATACTAGCCTTTGATATCAAGGATCTAGTTATTCAAGGATCATCTTTTAATAACCATGGGATTGTTATTATGTTGCACATAAAATTATCTTTCAATCTTTAGTCCAACACTTGACCTTTCTACAAGAAATATCAACCTTAATTATTATTACTTCTTTGATCTATGGTAGTAAAGAGAGAATAAAATAAGCAAAGCCACAACCTCCACTTCATATTTACGTTCCAATTTGATACTATATTTTGATGTTACTAAGCACTAAAACACAACAATTTTTTACATGTCTTGAAAGAGTCATTCTCTCATGTACTAGTCCAAATAAGTCCTATGTGCTAAAAATCATACTAGAACATAGCAAAAATTGACTGATGAATATTTTAAGAAAAGAACATAATAAAATCAAGTATGTTTCTAATCATAACATAAGAACATATATAACTAGATGCAATCAAATAAGATAAATAAATATGTGTTTGGTCATATATAATTGCACATCTCACCTAGATAAATTTTGATCATTAACTCAACAATAATATTATATTTTATATTTTAGAACAAATAAATTGAAAAAGAATTAAGCTATGCAAAAAAAAACATGAAAAGATAAAATTGAATATGAACCTTAGTCTAATGATTGACAATATTAGTTTGAAGACTAGTTCCCAGTAAAGTTGCTCTTAGAATGTTTCCACAACTATGATAGAGTTGATCTTATTATGGATCTACCCTCTAGTAATAATCCTATGCAATGAGATAACATACTAGACAAAATGTACACAAAATATTGAAAGATAAGAGTTATAATATACAAAAATAATATAATCAATTAAAAATATTAAAATAATAATAAATGATAAATAAATAAAGTCATAAAATACGACTTTGGGAATGAAAAGAAATATTTGTCATGTTACATTCATATTTAGAATATGTGAAAGGATGTGACTACATAGGAATTTATTGAAATCATTAGCTCCCCATTAAATTTTTTAGCATTAGCAAGTAGTCAATAAATTTTTGTGTATGATTAATATGAGCGATAATGCATAAATCCTCAAGAAATTTAGGAGAGATCAAGAGAAGAAAAACTTATAAACAATCCATAAGCTTCATTTGACTAGCATATAGGAAAATTCAAATGGAGTCTAAGAGCCAATGTTGTTGCTAAGAGCTTAGATAAAAAAGAAGAAACTTTAAAGAAGAATGGTAGTGAAAAGAGAACAATACAACAAAAATGTGATGAAGAGAAGATTCATGAGGTAGATTGGGATGAGAGGACTGATTCATGTAAGTTCTTTTAAGGGATATAAATGTTATTGGAAAAGAAAAATGCATCATTCGGGTTTCAATTATTGAAAGAAAATTAATAATGTATTTAAATTTTTTATCAATGAATGAATTGCACATTTGCAATTGTGGAGAGATCTGTGTAGTTGTAGATTAATTTGATCTCAAAGAAAACAAAACAAAAATAATATTAGGCCACGATAAAATAAGAGATAAAGTTTGACAATTTAGTGAAAAAACTATTTAAGAAATATAGTTATGAAAACCTTAATCATACTATTGAAATGGTCATTAAAATGAATGCAATATATAGAATTAAAATTATAGAGAATACAATTTTTGACTCTGTTAATTACAGTGACAGTGGTGGGAACAACTTAAACAACACACACTAAGCTTACATTCATAGATTTAAAAGTGTTAAAACATTCAAAATTGACTGACATATTTTAGGTTTAATATATTGTTTAATGCGTGTAGTCACTCTAAGAATACATTTCTAAGCTTAAAAGTATTAAACAATCAAAATTGACTAACATTCTCTAGACTTAATATATTACTTCATGTGTGTGATTTAAAACTGGCAGTCAGCCACACCCACCCTTCCACACGGAAAGAAGTCTTGCTCAAATTCATCTCCTTTATGTAATAAATGGGAGAAGAGATGAATATGAAGGAATTTTAGCAGAAACGAGGAAGAGATAGCAGTCTTATTCTGATTTAAACATGACTCCGGACCATGTCCTGTATAAAATACGACACTGCTCTGGCACAACGGGGTAAATTTAATGGCCGTGCCACCGTATTTTTTTTCAATGTTGGAGGTGGAGGGAGACAGAGGGATAGAAAAGATAAATATACTATAACTTTAAAACTATATAATAATGTTGAATTAATTCATAAATTATTATGTAATATTAAATATATTTTAAATAATATGAATTTTTTATTTTAACTATTAATAAACATAATGATTAAAAAAAAATTATACTTTAGGTTACCACATAGCTTATAGTAGATGGTTCAATTTGTTAATATTTTTCCTTGTAGGGATTATTTGTAAATGGTTCAACTAGTGCACATGGAGAGAGAGTTGTTTGTCTATGAAAGGGCAATAGAGAGCTTGTACATTGTGAATTGTGTACTTGCAGTTAAAGATGAATAAATTTATACTTCTTGTTGCAATCTAGTAGCAGAGAGTCTATGCGAATATTGTTTGTATTTGAGTTTGGGTTTGTAGGCAAGAGTGATTGCCAAAACAACCTCTTGGAGCCAACTAATGTTGCATCAAATTGTCAAAACAACCTAAAATATTGGAGCCAAGTAATATTTATGATTAATACTACGAAAGAGGAGAGGACCCCGTTGTAGTTCAACTTTAATAATTGCAATATTTTTGTAGGGGGGCATAAAACGAAAGATGGAAAGAGAGGGGTTTGCGATGAGAGCGGAAATGGAGAGAGTAGCGAAGGCATTGATTAAGAGATTGAAGTGTGCCAACATATTTGATCAATCTCATGCATTTTATAAAGATTTACAAGTAGGATTTCCACATTTAATTCATGTTTGAACTTCAAGGAGACCAACCATGCAAACAACTTGTCCACTATAAATATCACCTAAGAAATGGTTTTGAGTACTTCTATTGAAACCTTAAATGGTTTTGATTTCCTCATATATCTATAAAAAAAATTGTTCGTGAAAACATAAACATAAAGCCCCCTATAAATAAATTGCATGAAAACTAAAATCTATATAAGAGACCTCAATAGTATTAGCCACATGTTAATTGTCTCACTTAGAGGTAGTGGGTGAACTCACAAAGCTGGTTCCCACTTTTTCCAACAAAGGAAATTGACGAAAGTAGAAAATTTTGTTTATGGGGGATTCGAGCGAAGTGGGGGTGTTCGAACGGAATACCCTTTGGGGTTCGAGCGAAGACCCCACTTCACTCGAACCCCATCTTTCGAGCGAAGCACCTTTAATGCCCGTTTATGTCATTTTTAAGTTATAGTGCGGGGGTTCAATCGAACCCCCCTTCATTCAAACCCCCCTAAAAATGGGGGGTTCGCTCGAACCCCCCTTCGTTCGAACCCCTTTTTTAACACTTCTCTGAAGATTTCTATATTTTTTTGCAGATTTTTGGCCTTGAAACCTCTGGTTGAAGGCTCAAATGGAATGATCTTGACAACCCAAAATGTAGTATTATAGTCCTCTAAGAAAGCTTTCCAATGAATATAATTTTATTACATATTGAGTTTATTATGAACTTGTTTTTTTAATTTTACCAAATATAGGTTTTTCACCGAACATGAACTTCTCTGTTCAACGCATTGGGAAAAATAGGAAACTAATTCAAATTTTTTTTGAAAAATATCTAAGCGCTGGATATTGATGTCTTCTTTCTAACAAAAAAAATAAAATTGAATTTCGATATATATAGAATAATTTATGTGTTCAAACATAAACCTATGTCTGAATTATGACTAGTCGGACTTCAAAACTTAATAAAATGAAAAATATTGAACATATCACTATCAAACCAACTGCAAGCCTTGGATATTGATGTTACAAACCAAAATTCGAAAGAATTGAGTTTTTATCGTTTGTAGAAAAAAAGTTATACGTTTCGGGAGGCACATCACTCTTAAAAAATGTAGTTTGTTGTAAAAAACTACTTTTCGAGGGAGATGGAAAAATTTAAAAAACTCCTTCAAAAAAATTTGAAAAAAATATATACAGAATCTACAGACAAAATTCTACAAATCACTAATTTACATCATCTTCAAATTCTTACTAGTTTAAAAGTTATAGTTGTCGGAAGTTGAAGATTATTTTAAAATTGTTCATCTCAGTGTCAAAAGTGGCAAAAAAGTGGGAACCATTATTGTGAGTTCACCCTAGTATATAAAATTATACTTACACGAAAAATACATGAGTAAGAGAAATTTATGTTAATGTGAAAACCTTGATGATGCTTTTTATTTATATTCAAACAAGACTTAGACAACTCAAATTTACAACATGGGCATGCATGGGCTCGTTGTGCTGGAAAATGATTTTGTTGGCATATAACATAGCAGGTGGCTACAAATTATATTTTTATGATTATGTGTTCCTAATACTTCCTACACCTGCAGTTTCTCTTCATTTTTTTTGAGGTGTTTCCTTTTGCTCTGTCTCTGTGGTAATCCACCCTTCGCTCTATGGCTCCTACCTTATTTTTTGGATTATAGTTGAATCTGGGGGCCATGAAACTGTAGGGTGGTCTTAGGTTGATCAAATAGATATGATTTTGAGATGGACATTCATTTGTGTTTAGAGACACACAGAGCGATAGACTATAAATGAGCAAGTCCTCATCTTATTTGTAACATACTTTTAATCAGTGTTCCACGGGGACGTGTTCCCTGCCCCTTTTCAGCCGCGTCTCGGAGATGGGGACATCTGTAGGATGGGGCAATGGGGACGCAACGTCCCCTACCGTCCTGTCACTGCCACCCAAGCGTCGCCGGAGATGGGGAGACATCTTTGTGTCTCCCAAGGAGATGTGTAGACATCTCCACATCTCCTTGGGAGACATTTGGGTGTCTCCCGTCACCCCGAAGTATATGCAATGTTTAAAATTAAAATTTTAATTTTTTTTAAAAAGTTGACTTTTTTGGGGGTTAAGGGGTAGCCCTAATTGGACATGGGCCAATAGAAAAATAACACTCAATGCCTTGACCCCAACTTGACCCCAACTTGGGGGCGCTGCCCCCAAACTCCGATCGAAAAATATAGGGGGAAATTGCACCGATAGAAGTAGGGAATAATTAACCTCCAAGTTTGATTAGGCTCCATATAACAACATAATTAGCATTGAAGAAATCTTGGTATTTAGATTTAGTGTTTCAAAATTCCTATATTTTCATTTGAAATGTAATTCTTATACTATTATACTATCATACATCTTTTCAAAACTAGTTTTTCAAGTACTATATGTATATGTATAACTATATCACCACCACCACCCCGCCACCTCCCCGCCGTCCCCAAACTTAGGCTCTTGGTCCCCCCGTCCCGGAAACCCGTCCGCTCATCTCAGAAACTTGTCCTCGTGTCCCCTTGTCCCCAATGCCAGTGGAACATTGCTTTTAATCAGGTTGTGTAATTCAGGTGTGAAGTTCATGCCTTCATATGGAGTCCCATTAGAGGAAAAACTATGTGAAGTTCATGCCTTCATATGGAGTCCCATACTAGAAAAAAATATCTTTTCATAGCTAGAAGGGGGCTCTTTCTATGCTCCACGAGGACCGATTTTGAAGTGACAACTCTGTTCAATGGTTTTGTAATAATAAAGAGATGTTTTCTGCGTAATTATTTTTTATAATATATAATAATTTTTTATTAAGACAAAATTAAATAAAATTAAAACTATTTAAAAAAATTTATGTTTATGTTAGAATAACAAAACTCTTTGTAATAAAAATATAATATATATAGAAAACAATTTTATTGTTTAATAATATTAAAATTACATAATATTTTAAATAAAAAATATATTTAAAAATTTTAATTATTAATGAAATGTTTTAATAATAAAATTAAACTGCCAAAAACTTATTGACTGCTTGTCCATCTATAGTTTAATAATTAGAAGCTAAAACATTTGTAGTTAACATTCAGAAAAAGTTAAAAGCCTAACTCTAACTTCTGCAATTTTGAACGAGCTGTAAAGCAGCGTTGGGAAACATGCTGCATGACTAAGAAACCCGTTTTGCTCGTTGAAATGGGAAACGACATTCTGTCGTTACGTTTCTGGTAACATTGTCATACAGTTCAGCAGATAGAGAATAAAAAGCTACCAGGAGGCTTGCAGACAAATACACCTATAAATTAACTATAATAATTACAGATAGAAGGAGTACTGTCGAAAAAAATAGAGTTCAAAAACATCTAACATAGTTGAAGTCCAAACAAAACCAAATCAAATAGATCACATTGGACTTTAATAAATTGAGTCCCAGACTTTGACCTTTTCTATGAGCATCACGTCCCATCCAGTAGCTATTGTAGTCTTCTTGAATTTCCTTTGGTCCACAACTCTATCCACGTGTCATCTATCTCTAAGTTTCTCAGTCATACAACCATTTGTCATTATGAAAATATTTCAATGTATTTGTATCAATGGGCATTACTTGGAATCTTTGGGTTTACATTTTTTTTTTTATAATTTTTTTTGGGGGTGACGAAATTAGAAGTGTTCAACATATTCGTATTGAGCTGCTCTATAGAAACATTTTGTAGAAAGTGTGTTATATGTATTTTTATTTTCAGTACATCTATAGTGTCTATGATATAATCACTTGTATCTTTTTTCTATTATGTTTGATTTGAGGTAATCTTTAAGAAAATATCAACAATAGTATTGGGCTTTTAGAGCTCAACCTTATAAATTATAATTATGGTAAATAGTATAAGGATCCATATGTGTGATGATAGTATCTTAGATTTCTCTAATTTGTCTTGACAATGGGATACACATCTTATCAAAAAATAATTACACGGTGTCAATTCTAGATTCAGTCTAGAGAGTCTAGAGGCCATGTATACTATCCTTTACAACTACTATTTTAAAACCTCTTTGTAAAATTTTTAGTAGCCAAAGATTGATATCACCATTTATAATAAAACCAAGTAAGGATGCATGAATGAGTTTTGAGATCCAAAAATACCCTTAATCTTGATATTTATCATCTTGCAATGTTGAGGATGGGGAAAACAACCTTTATGTCTTCATAGCTACCTTGACAACCTTTGCATGCATTTTCATTATTGACACCTTTTATAATCCCCTTTTGATATTCCTTTATTGATAGGATGGTTTCAAACCATATAGGGATTTTTTCAACTTGCAAACAAGGTTATCTTTACTTTTTTCAATGAAATGTTCTTGTTGTGACATGCAAATTTCCTCCTCCAAATCATCATGAAGGAATGGTAACTTCACATCTATTTTCTTAGCTTCAAAGTCATAGGTTACTACAAGTGATAACAGGAATTGAATGGATGTCACTTATATAGAGGAGAGAATTTTTCGCCATAATCAATTCCCTCCACTTGAGAATACCCCTTTGTGACCAATTGTGCTTTATGATTCTCAACATTGTCATTTAGACCTAGTTTCTTCTTGAGCACTTATTTACATCCAATAGGTTTTTGTCCTTGAGGAAAAGGTATTAGATCCCATGTAGCATTATTCTTCAATGTAGCCATCTCTTCATTCATGGCTTCCATCCAAGAATATGAATCATGCATACCCATAGCCTCTCTAACAATCCTAGGCTCATTAGTGTTAGCAATAAAATTAAATATGAAATTGGAATCCAACAAATAATATCCAAACCTTTTTGGTATACATAACCATAACATTCAGATTGCTACCTATCATGACTAGACCTCTTTAATTATTGAGGTTGAATTTTTGCTCTTCTTTAGAACTTTGAAAGTTGTTTGAGTTGTCATCATCATAAGGTCTAACATGAGTGCATAGTTTATCTTTCATTGAAGTAGGTGGTACCTAAACTACTTTCTTTTTATGTTTTTCTTCCTTTTTTGGTAGTCAATCAATAGTGGAAGGTTTCAACTCACAAAAGATCACACTTATACTATAGAGAACCTTCTCTATGTAACTAGAGCCCAAAGCATGTAACTAGAGCTCAGAAAATAAAGACCCACCAATCCTACGCTTTCCCAAGAAATACAAAAATAATTGATGAAACTAAAAGAGGGGGTATTGTTAAACCAATTAGACACTCAATGTATTTTAATTTTTTTCCTGTTGTGAAGAAGATCAAGTAAAAATAATGTTGTGTAGAATTTATAAATTTGAATGTCAACTCCGTAAAGAAATGGCATCCTCTTCCTAGTATGGATCACATGTTGCAAAAGGTGACTAGTAAAAATTTAATATTAATGATAGATGGTTCCTTAGAGTTTAACTAGGTTGTGGTCAAGTAACTCAAGAAACATAGGGAAACTTTAATAAACCCTTAGAGCATATATGTGTATGTGAGAATACCAATTGGAAAAAAAAATGTGCGTTCAAAATTCGAAAGATTCATGGACATTTTATTTTTAGATCTAATAAATAAGATATTTGTTATCTTTCAAGGCAACCTATTAACTTAACAAAGGGTAGAAAATATTACCACAAACATTTGGAGAAGATTTTGTAGACATTCCTTGTATGGGATCTCCTTAAATAATAATAAGTATGTGTTTGGCGTAGATAAATGAAAAATAATGAAACTCATTATGTCCAAGGATAGAATCAGGATTGATCAATAGATGGCCAAGGTGATTGAACTCATTCTTAGGCCTAAAATAGTGAAAAGAGTTAAATCATTTTTTGGGTAGATCAATTGTAATTTGTGCCAAAATTTATGGAGGACCAAGAAAACACAAAACATACTAAAGAAATGACAAACAATAATATGGAAGGAAGAAACATCAAAGACATATATATATATATATATGATGTGCATCCTTTAGTAAGTCTTTACAGGGGTCAAAATTGATATATTTGATGGGAGAAGCATGCATATGCCTTGGTAGAGGATGTGAAGAACTACATGCCATATTTGATCAATGTAAATGTAATCACATATATTCGACACATTTCCATGAAGGATATTCTTACTTAATAAGAATATTAAAGGAAAAGATGCAAGTGGACCAATAAGATCCAAGAATATGGTATTTAAGTTCAAATGACTAACTTGGTAATATAGGTTAAGGGTTAGCAAAATTGATGGTACATACAAACTACAGATTATTAAGGTAAATAAAATTAATGCTAGTCACACAAATCTTGATTTGTCATTGAAAGAATGAAAACATTATTTTTATTTCTTAAATATAAAATGGTTAGATAGAAACATAAAGCTAGTAGAGAACATTCAAACTATGATTATAAACTCATATGCCAATTCATGATATTTTTGATGTGGAAAGATAAAAAATAATCCACCTAAATGATTGATGAATACCATTAAGACATATGCAAGGACCCTTCTAAAAATTAAAAACTGCACACAAAATCCTTAGAGCTAATTTTGAGTAAAAACTTTGCCAAACATCAATTTAGAAAATAACACTTATCCAAATAATAACTACTTATATAAATCTTTCTATTTGCAATAGACAATATACAAACAAATAAGCAAATAAATGGAAAGAGATTTAAAAAAAAACAAAAAAAAAACACCACAGGAAATAAGTACGCACTCTACTTTCCTTGCAACTAAATAGAAGACGGAGCAGTGTGAATGTTTGTAAGAAAAGAGAGACTTTCACTTATTGAACTTGACAGGAAGCAACGCGGAAATAAATGCAATCTTAAGGAAGCTTCAATGTTGTTATTATATACTTTCCAAAGTCAAGTGAACAGTATACTTAAAGCTTTAGAACTACAGAAGCGAACAAGGTGATTGTGACATTGAGGGGAAAAATGAGAGCTGTGTAGACATGAGTGTTGGTGTAAATAAATATTCATTTTGGATATTATTACACTTTACTTAAGTTAACTTAGGATAATGCATCTCTTTGTAGTTTGGATTTGAGACACTTAGGGAAGTGTGCACATAGGGATAGAGCTTGTAGGAGAAATTCCACATTTTGTGGTCTTATTTTGCTGTTACACTCCACACTCGGTGGGTCATCCACCTCTTGTGGAATATAATATTATTTCTCCTACCTACCCTTAGTATTTCTTACCTACCCTTGTTTCTCATTGAGCCACATGTCATAATTGTGTGCTCGTACATCCATATGGCCTTGCCTATATAAGCAGGCCTATATTCATTGTATTGGTTAATCCAGTTGATCATTTGCATAATGTTGAGAATACAGTTTGTTCTTATCATTCTATTGTCTCTCTTTTTATGCTTTTCATTGTGCCCTTGATCTTGACAAAATCCTACAATGAGCAACCGTGAAGCCAAATGGTATTGCTCTTCTTGGATCGCCGAAGTTGCTCATTTCCGTGCAATTTTATGCAATCATAACTATAAATTGGGAGAGAATGAGAAAGGCAAAACAGTGGGAAGTAATGGACTCGAGAGTTTTTGAGGCTGCCCATTTGGGAAATATCAGTGCCATTAAAGATTTGATAGACGAGAATGCTGACGTTTTGGAGCAGGTCACCAGTTCTAGCAAGAATTTAGTTCTACATGTGGCTGCAAGAGCTGGACAGGCAGATTTCGTGTCTGAGATTTTGAGGATCAGACCTCAAATCTTATCCTATCTCAATAGTGAGCGGGATACTGCCTTGCACGAAGCTACGAGAGAAGGACACTCGACTGTTGTAAAGGTGCTCTTGGAAAAAGACCAACGCATTGCTTACAAAGTTAATCAGGATTATGAAACGGCCCTCTTTTTTGCTTGCAAGGCAGGCCACACTCATGTGGTTAATGACTTGATTCAAGTCGCTTCGTTGCTTGCCCTCGACTCGGAAAAACCAGACAGGCTGACGTCTCTTCATGCTGCATCAACTAGAGGATACGCAGGTATTTTCATTTAAGGAAAAAGAAGAAAATTTTAAATGCAATTATGTTGTGAAGACATTAGATCTTTAATTTGACGATTTGTTTAATCATGGTGTTGTCAGACATAGTAAAGGAGCTGATTAAGGCAAGACCTGGGCTGGTTGGAAAAGTGGACAAGCAAGGAAGCAGTCCGTTGCATTCAGCTGCTCCACATGGCCATTTGGAAGTAACAAGAGCATTGTTGACTGCCGACCCAGAGATTTGCTACATTCTCGACGGCTCTGGCAGGTCGGCTCTCCATATCGCAGCGATGAAAGGACGGCTCAGCGTTGTTCATGAAATACTGTTCTTCAGGCCTGACTCTGCGGAAGTGCTCTCCACGGCCGGTGAAACTTTTTTGCATTCTGCAGTGGAGGCGAACCAGATCGAAGTTGTCAAGCACGTGGTTGACCTTCTTGACACGTCCAAGCTTATCAGGACACAAGACAACGAGGGCAATACAGTTTTACATGTTGCCACCAGGAAAAAACTCAAGCAGGTACGTGAGCAGCGTGGCCCACAATTAAGTAGGGAAGTCACTAATCTCCACATAAAATGGTAATCTGTATGATTTTTAAAATGTGGAAACACAATAGATTTGAGAAATTTTCAGCATGAAATCTTCATGATCTTCATCCTCTTTTTGTTAAAAAATGAACAAAAAAATCGTCATCTTTCTGTAAAAATGAAACCAAAAAAAATTGTCATATTTTGCACATGTAAAAACTTTAAAAAAAAATTTCAATGTCATGTAGAGATTAGCCTGTTCCATTAAGTAACCCTCTCGTGCACAAAGATTCTTGCTTTGTCAATTAATTATTAATAGATTGATGGGTTTCCAGATGGTCCGGTGGCTGGTGGTGTGTACGACTATAAATGTAAACGCAGTGAACAAACAAGGGTTGACGGCACTGGATATCTTGGAGAAAGAGCCGACTCACTCGGGATCCGCGATAATCAGGTCCGCGCTCAAGGAAGTGGATGCCAAGCGCAGCTACGAGCTCCCTCTGGAGCGCTTCAAGCGAGATGACTTCGCTCTCAAACGGAGCGTGAGCTCAATTAATCACCACGTTCGGGATCAACATTTCGAGACGGCCGACACGAGCGACCGAGTGAACTACATGGCGAAAGAACTGTGGCAGCAGCACAAACAAGCAATAAACACTGTGACTGTGGTAGCGGTGCTCATAGCTACGGTGGCCTTCATTGCCATGTTCACTGTGTCGAGCGGCCTTAAAAATGATGGCGAATACGAAGGCACTGCTGTAATGGCACACACTACCGCCTTCCAGGTGTTTGTAATAACTGACTCCGTGGCGTTATTCTCGTCGTTGGCGATAGTTCTGATTCTGGTGACCGTGGTGCCATTCCATAGAAAAGTCTTAATGAAGCTTTTGTTCTTCATCAATAGACTTATGTGGGTAGCAGTTGGATGCACTGCCTCGGCTTTTCTTGCTGTAGGTTATGTGGTGGTGGCCCCCAAGACTATGTGGGTTGCAATTGAAATGTGTGTTATTGGTGTGGGAAGCATGGTCTTCATGTTCACTTCTCTCACCTCGCTCGTTGTTGGCCATCAGAGGAAGAAAGCCCAATTCCGGAAAATGAAGAAGCCTATAAATGGTGAAAATGTGACAAAGTCAAGATCCAGAGATCCTGTGACGATCATAACTGACGTGGGAGTAGATGAATATGAAGCGAATTTAGGGGAAACAAGCGAGAGATTATCTGGGAGAGGAAACCATTCTTCTTCTGACTCAGACATTGAAAGCCCTGAAGGGAACGGGTTCTTTCCATTGTAGCCACACAGAAACTATCAATACCAAGCGGCTTTGATACTGATTAGGAACTTCTTCTCAGTTTCCTCTTTTGAAAAGTCTCTGTCCTCGGATTCCCGGTGGAGCTCCCCATGTCTTGAAGATGGAAAATGAGAAGATCTTTCGCAAATATTCTACTTCACGTGTTCAACAGCTGTTTGTAACGATTTAATCTGCGGAGTGGGGTCTACTGCAAAGTATAAAAGAAAACGCCTATGAACAAGTCTAGCGATTCTTTTTCGAGTGAGAAAAGAAAAGAAAAAGATATTCAATCATTTTGATTTAAAAGTTTTAATATGATTAAATTTATTTCTACACACTGCATTTATGCGCCTCTATTAAAACTAGCATATATATCTCAAATTTTAATTTAATCCATATAAAATATGCCGAGAGATATCCTTCTCGAGGCATCTATTTTTAATTAGTTTTACATCCTAAAGTAAAATAGGCGCCTCGAGAAGGATATCTCTCGGCATATTTTATATGGATTAAATTAAAATTTAAGGTATATATGCTAGTGGCAGTCATGCGATGTGACATGAAAAACATAAAATAAATGCAACATATAATTATATAGTATCTTTTTCTTGAATTGAATTATATTATTATGTAGAGATATATGAAATTTTATATATCGATTTAGACTATTTTTAATAAATATATATGTTTTGCAAGATTAAAGCAGCTGTTTGTAACGATTTAATCTGCGGAGTGGGGTCTACTGCAAAGTATAAAAGAAAACGCCTATGAACAAGTCTAGCGATTCTTTTTCGAGTGAGAAAAGAAAAGAAAAAGATATTCAATCATTTTGATTTAAAAGTTTTAATATGATTAAATTTATTTCTACACACTGCATTTATGCGCCTCTATTAAAACTAGCATATATATCTCAAATTTTAATTTAATCCATATAAAATATGCCGAGAGATATCCTTCTCGAGGCATCTATTTTTAATTAGTTTTACATCCTAAAGTAAAATAGGCGCCTCGAGAAGGATATCTCTCGGCGTATTTTATATGGATTAAATTAAAATTTAAGGTATATATGCTAGTGGCAGTCATGCGATGTGACATGAAAAACATAAAATAAATGCAACATATAATTATAGAGTATCTTTTTCTTGAATTGAATTATATTATTATGTAGAGATATATGAAATTTTATATATCGATTTAGACTATTTTTAATAAATATATATGTTTTGCAAGATTAAAGCATGTACTAAAATGTAAGATGTATAGTAGACTTTATTTAATGATAGTACTTATAAAACATTATTTAATGGTCATTATGAATAGGGTTAGGGTTAAGGTTAGTATTATGGTTAGAGTTAAGGTTAACATCATTGTTAGGGCTACGATTAGGGTTTGCATCAAGGTTAGGGTTTGGTTTAGGTTTAGAATTATGGTTAGGGTTAGGATTTAGGATTATTGTTAGGATTATGGCTAGGGTTATGGTTAAGGTTACTATTATGTTCAAGGCTAAGGTTTACATCATTGTTAGGGTTAGGGTTAGGGTTAAGGTTAGGCTACAATTAAGGTTATTATTCTAGAAGAATGGTTGGGGTAATGATTGAGGTTCAATTAGAATTAGTATTAGAGTTAGGGCTAGGGTTCAATTAAGAGTAGGGTTAATATCACAATTAAATTAGGGTCTTATTAGGTTTAGGGTTAGTGTTATGATTAAAAAAGGGTCAAGGTTTAAGGATAAAGACTGATGTTAAGGTTAGGGCTCTATAATAAAGCATGCTTTCAAGGTTAGGATGAAGGTTTAATTAGGGCTATGGATTGCGTTAATATAAAGATTAGGGATAGTATCAAGGTTAGGTTAGATTTAAGGGTAAGGTTATTTTAGGGCTATAGTTTAGGTTCAAGATAGGGTTTAATTATGGTTAGGGTTAATTTTAGGGTTAGGTTATCATAAGGGTTCAATTATAGTTAGGGCAAGAGTTTAATCAACGTTATAATTTAATTACATTAGTGTTAGGGTTAAAGTAGTATTAAAGTTCAATTAGGATTAGGGTTAGAGTTAAGTTTAGGGTTAGGTTATGGTTAGGTTTCAATCATGGTCATATAAGGTTTAGGGTTAACATTACACAACAATTAGGGTTACTATTCTAGGAGAATGCTTGGTGTAAGGGTTGGGGTTGAATTAGAATTAGTATTAGGGAAAGGGCTAGTGTTCAATCAAGAGTAGGGTTAGTATTACAATTCATTTAGGGTTTAATTAGGGTTAGAGTTTGAGGATAAAGCATGGCACGATGGTTAGGATTATATAATAAAGCTTGATTTTAAGGTTTAATTAAGGTTATGGTTATGTTAGAATATAGGTTCAATTAGGGTTAGGGTTTACTACGTCTAGAGTAAGGATATTGTCAAGGTTAGGGTTTGATTATGGCGAGGTTTTAATTATTGGTAGGGGTAATATTAAAGTTCAATTAGTCTTAGAATTAGGGTTATTATTCAATTGCATTAGGATTGGAGGTAAATTAGGATTGAAATTCAATTAGGGTTGGGGTTCAAATTAGATTTAGGGTTCAAAGGTTAGATTAAGGTTCAAGTTGTAGGTAGGGTTCAATTTTATGGTTAAAATTAAGTTGAGGGTTAGGTTAGGGTTGGAATCAATTAGAGGGATCAAATTTAAGGGTTAGTATTATAGATAATTAGAGTTTAATTATGGTAAGGGTTTAATTATAGTTAGGGTTAGGATTAGAATCAAATGAGGATTATGATTCAATTACATTAGGGTTAGGAAATTAGGGTTAGAGTTCAATTAGGATCTTGGTTTGGTGTAGATTAGGGTTGGGGTTAGATAAGATTTAGAGTTTAATTAGGGATAAGGTTAAGTTTAGGGCTAGGGTTCTATTATGGTTAAATTAGGGTTCAAGTTGTAGCTAAGGTTTAATTATAGGGTTATCAATAGGTTTAGGGTTATGTTGTGGTTAGGTTTCAATTATGGTAAGATTAGGTTAGGGCTAGGGCTCAATTAGGTGTAGATTGGAGATATTGTCAAGGTTAGGGTTTGATTATGATAAGGTAAATTATAATTAGGGTTAGTATTAGATTTCAAATAGGGCTAGAATTAGGGTTATGCTTTAATCACAATAGAGAGGGTTAGAGTTAAATTATGGTGGGATTAGGGTTCAAGTTGTAGGTAGTGTTTAATTCTAGGGTTCTATAATAAAGCTTTCTTTCAAGGTTAGCATTAAGGTTTAATTAGGGTTAGAGATTACATTAGCATAGAGATTAGGGATAGGGTCAAGGTTAGGTTAGGTTGGATTAGAATTATGGTTAGTCTTAGCATTTAGTATAAGCATTTACATCATGCTTAGGATTAGTGTTAGGTTTGGGATTAAGAATTAGGTTAGGGTTTACATCATGGTTAGGGTTAGGGCTTAGGATTATGGTTAGGAATATGATGAGGGTTAGGTTTGGGTTAGGGTTCAAGATAGGTTTGGGTTATGGTTAGGGTTAAGGTTTAGGTTTACGATTATGATTATGGTATGGGTTAGGTTTTAAGGTTATGGCTAAGGATTATTGTTATGGTTAGGGTTTAGGATTATCGTTCAATTCGGGTTAGGATTATGATTGGAGTTGGAGTTGGGGTTGGGGTTATGATTATGGTTAAGTTTTATATCATAGTTAAGGCTAGGGTTTAGAATTATGGTTAGGCATATGGTTATGGTTAGGATTATGGTTAAGTTTTATATCATGGTTAAGGTTGGCTTTAGGGTTAGGGTTATGGTCAAGGTTAGGATTTACATCATGGATAGGGTTAGGGTTAGGATTAAGGTTAGAGTTAGGGCTTAGGATTAGATTAGGCATATGGTTAGGGTTAGGTTTATATTGTGCTTGGTATTTGTGTTAGGGTTAAGGTTAGGAAAGAGGGTTAGGATTATGGTTAGGGTTAGAATCAACATCATGGTTAGGGTTGGGGTTGGGGATAGGGATAGCTTTTTTGTTATGGTTAAGTTTAAGTTTTAGGGTTATCGTTATGGTTATGGCTATGGCTAAGGATTATTGTTAAGGTTATGCTTAGGTTACAGTTTGTATCATGCTTAGGGTTATAGTTTGGGTTAGAATTATTTGGATTATGGTTAGGGTTTGGGTTACAACAAGGTTTATGGTTTGAATTATTGTTAGCATTAGGGTTTAGCATAAGGTTTAGACCTAAGGTTAGGATTAAGTGTTATAGTTAAGGTTTAGTGTTACGATTAGTGTTATGGTTAAGGTTAGGGATAATGATTATAGTTATGGTTTTTCTTATGATTCAAATAGGGTTAGGTTTCAAGGGTAAAACATGTTATTAGGGTTAGGGTTCTATAATTAAGCTTGAGTTTAAGGTTAGGGTTAATATTTTTAATTAGGATTAAAGATACCATTTAATTAGGGTTAGGGTTAAGTTATGGGTTACATTAGTATAAGTTTGATTAGGGTTAGGGTCAATGTCAGTTGTTGAGTTTAGGGTCAAGACTATACTAGGGTTTAGGTTGCTCAAGATAAGGTTTAATTAAGGTTAGGATTAATTGTAGGGTTAGGTTATTAGGATTGAATTAGGGTTAGATTAGAGTTATGGTTAAGATTAGGTTATGGATAGGATTAATTTTAGGTTGTGATTAAAGTTACTATTTTAGGATAAAGCTTGGGGTTAGGGTTACAGGGTTGATATAACTTTAGTTGAAGCATAACCATAATTGAATTATAATTTAACTAAAAGTCTAATAATAATTATAATTAAAAACTATAGCCAACATTAATTAAACCCTAATTCTAAATTAACCCTAAATTATAATTGTTACATTTTTCTAGTTTATTATAAGGTTATTTTTTAAAAGTATACATAAATATATGATTAAAGACAAACTTACACAGAAATTTAAGTATTGTGGATTAAACTTTTAGATGATGAATTATTAATAAATTATAGATTTTTATTTTCAATTATTGTTTTTCTAACATGATTATTTAGATATCAATTATATTTCTAGCATTTTATGGATCTCCCAAGATTAATAAGATTATCATCATAACTCTAATAGTAATTATAATTTTAAAATATACCTAACCTTAATTAAACCCTAATCTTAACTTAACCCTAAATTATAACAGTAATTACTAAAAACTTATTTCACCTTTTCCATCTCTCTTGCTTTTAGAATAAATTTAAAACTAAAATATAGATATGAATAAAACCTTTCCAATTTTTTTCTAGATATATAAACAACAATTCTATTTTATTTTTCCTTTTGACATGTAAATTATTTCAAATTCTAAATTAAACTAAATTCTATATTTTCTAATTTTTAAATGAATCATCAATCTTT
The DNA here is from genome assembly GCF_030272615.1 of Cryptomeria japonica. Taxonomy (NCBI): domain Eukaryota; kingdom Viridiplantae; phylum Streptophyta; class Pinopsida; order Cupressales; family Cupressaceae; genus Cryptomeria; species Cryptomeria japonica. Next base: position 198,594,129 of record NC_081406.1, read on the forward strand.
TAGAATAACTTTAAAACTAAAATCTAGATATAAATAGAACCTTTCTATATTTTTCCTAGGTAACATTTCTAGTCTATTTTAAGTTTTTTTTTTTTTTTGCATGTATAAATTTTAAATGAATCACCACATTTAAAACCAATCTTAGATATAAATGGAATCTTTTTGTACTTTCAGTAAATAATATTTATATTCTATTTTAAGTTTTCTCATACAAATCATTTCAATTTTTAAAATTAAAATAAATTATATCTTTCCTAAAAGTAAAATCTTGATATAAATGGAACCTTTCTATATTTTTGTAGATATAAGTAAAATTTCTATTCTATTTTTTCTTTTCACATGTAAATCATTTTAAGTTTCAAATTAAAACTTTTGTTTTCAATTGTTGAATAAATCAATAATTAATTTTAAAATAAATTAATCTTATAATTGATTTTTTAGAATAAGAAGATGTTTAATCATGTTACTCTAATTATCTTTCCATGTCTAAATATTCTAACAATTTCTTAAGACTCAATTTATTTTATATTTTATATCATTTAATAACTATGTTGAATGCTACTCACATAAATAGATTTTTTTATATTTGTCCTTCAATATTGGGATTACATTTGAATAGTCTATTTTTCCTCAAATAGCATATAGATATTGTGACTTTCTAAATATTTATACATGCCCTCAAGCTATGATATGAATCAAATCAAAATTATTTTAAATATAAATTCTATTAAATAATTATAGATCTAACATACCTGAGATTAGAAAAGGCAAAAAAGTGAAGAAGGTGAAGAGTTTAGCATAGAAATAAACCTAAAATAGGGTTAGCATGGTTTATGTTAGTGTAAAAGTTTAATTACAGTTAATGTAACTCTAACCATGGTATAAATATTCAACCTTGTGCAGAGGAAAGAGCTAGCAAAGAAGAACAAATTCATGATTATCCTTCTAGTAATGGTTGTTGCTTTATAATTACAGTCGTTGTCTATATAAATGATATGTGTATTATGGTGAAATACACTATCTAATATTTGAGAGTTTTAGAATTTTATATCCATAATGATTGCATGATTTGATTTAATTTGATGTTACTTTCTAATTTTATACCAACATATTATTCAAAGTATTTGATGTTACTTTCTAATTTTATACCAACATATTATTCAAAGTATATTTTACTATCAGCTTAACCATTGTACCTGCATTTGGTATATATTCCTACTAAGACTGAGCTGAACCATAAAAGAAACATAAAAAGAATAGCATACGGTTCTTCTTGGTGAAAACTCTAATCTCTTATTTTGTTGTTGCCGCACCTTCTTGATGAACACCATGTTATGCCGAAAACTATTCTTTGTTGCAGCCGCTCCCCTGAATCCCTGTTTATATGACAAACTATTTCTTGTAAACCCATTCCATCTTCGCAATGTTTTCTCAACTCAATCTCATTCGTAGGACCTCTTTTGACACTTTGCCTCCTCCAAACTTAATATGTCTGATTCCGACATCACTCAGATGTTCAGGTTGGCTCCCTAGTTGCAGAAGCTTCAAACCCTTCACAATGTCGAGGGTTTTCTTCATTTGTTGAAGAAGCACGATTGCACTGAAGCCCAAATTGCCAATATAATGAGGATGCACCCCCCAACTTATGGGATATGCAAAAAAAGTATTGGAACCTAAGATCAAACTGCTGGAAGATTTCGGTTTTGTGGATCGAAAACTGGCAAAAGTTTTGATGAGCAATCCAAACATTTTGTGCCTTAGTCTCAAGAACAACCATCATCCCAAGATGGAATTTCTGAAGAACGTGTTTCTGTCTCAGGATATACTCATTAAGGCTTGTTAAGAGAACTGCGACTTCTCAACTATAACTTGGAGAAGACCCTGAAGCATTCACTTCCTTTTATGAAAGGATAGGGTTTTTGTGGGGCCGAGCTTGTAAGCTTCTTACAGGTAAATCCGTTCATTCTCTTACAAACGTCTCTAACGCCTACATGCGTCAATCTCATTCACAAGATTGGTGCTGATAAAAAAAGGGAAAATGTTCAAATATATCATGAGCACAATGATTATCAGCCGCATTGAAAGTCTAGAGGCCAAGATAGAGAATCTCAAACTCTACGGTCTGTCGATTGAAGAAACCTGGCAACTACTTCGATCTACCCCTTGAGTCATTTTTTGCTCCAAGGAAAATATTATTCTTAGTAGATGATTCGTTTTGTTCATTTGCACGACCACTTTGCATTTGTAGCTGCTACTAAGGAAACTATTCGGGTTGACAGCTTGGACGGTGAAATCTTCACTTCCCCAGGAATACAAAGCATTTCTTTTTTCTTACACCATTACTGATGATGACCCCTATATGATGCCATTGTAGGTTACACCTCTTGGCGTAAAATTACCAAGAAAAGACAAATGCGCATTAAAATAATGACAGTCAATATCATTTAAATTAAACTCCAAACCCTCAAGGTTTTGGTAATAGCCTATTCAACAATGGTACGGCTCAAGATTGAATTTCATGGTCCCTCAAGTGAACTTTTCTTGCAGCTTAATTTTTTTTTTTCAAAATTAGCTGTCTCAAATTTGAGTATTAAGGAAGAGGGTCTTATCGTGGTGAGGGCTATGTTAGCATCTTTTAAAATTTGTTTTAAATATTTTAATTTAAATTTTTTTTTATAGTTGTTTATTTGTCAAGTCCCTTACTTAAAAATAGGTTTTAAGTTCATATGCTTAAATATGATACCACATTAGATGTTTTTTCTAGCCGGTGTCATAAACAGAAGTAAAACCCATAGTTGTGCACTAAGTCATGTTTTTTGGTGCATTGAAGTAGTATTGCATGATTGATTTCTTTTTCAATCTATTGGAATATTTTTGGGATAACTATTGACATGATACTTTTTGTGCTCCACTAATAAACTAATTGTGCATCACTATTGGACTAATCCTACCTAACTATTATCTCAAATATAGGACCTCGCATCACCATGGGACCCTCTCCCTCCTTAACATATCTATATTGAAAAAATTCTATCTAAACTATGTAGAGATATATCATTTTAAAAATAAATATGTCAAGGTTAGAGATGGGGGCATGATAAACTGGTGAACTATAAATATGTAAATTACATGTCTAAAGTTACATTATTTAGCTATATCTTTGAACATATTTAACATATATTTTTTATTTAATAAATAAAAAATATGCAAGGCTTAGGAATAAGGTCATCTTGCAATTATGATTATGGTTAGGATTTGGTTTAAGACTATGTACAGACAAAATTTTAATAGCTTTAAATTTGTCTTTGATGTTGATTGTTTTTAGTCTGTACATTTCAAACATTTCATCCTCTTTTTATTTGTGTTAGACATTATCCTTAGCAATCTCATCATGCAAGGCAAGGATAATCATTTCCCATGATGACTTATGGTGGGATTTATGTACTCATAAGATTAGTAGTAAACTTTTACCAATCTAAGTCTTTTAATGATATCAAATTTCCACAATGCATGACAATAATTAGTACTATGTTTCTAGATTTGACTATGTCAAAGATTTTTTGCATCAACATTTCAAATCACACTTCATGGTCCATCATCAGGATGAAAATAGTGAAAATAAGGAGAAAAAGGATAAGTTGCAGACTAGGAAACTTATCCAACTAATATGTTTCCTGGTTTGTAACTTATCCATTTTCTCTTTACACTCTCTTTTTCATTCGGATGATGGATCATGGAGTCTGATTAGAAACATTGATGCAAAAAATCTTTGACACAATCAAATCCAAAAATATATTAATAATTTAAGTCTTTGTTTATGAATTTCTATGCATAAGAAATTAATGGTTATTTACTAATGTGAACATATGATGAACTTAAATTTAATCACATGCATGTTTTAATTATGTGAAGGAGAAGATATTCACTTGTTCTGTATTTTTTCCTAATTTATATTACATTGGAAAGTTTTATATTTTTCAAGTAAAATACTAAATCAAGAAAGTTTGTGTGTTGTTGTTTTTTCACACTATTACCGTGAATTGCTAGATATATTTAATTTAATTCATTTTTCAATAGATAAATAACCTGAGCTTATTAAAATAGAAATGTATATTGATAGAAATAATACTATTTGTGTAATTTATCGTAATAGTATAAGAATATATTTTTAATAAGTAAACAACATCTTACATTAAATAATATGAAAAAAGTATAATAGAAAATATGAGTGAACCATATTAATACTAAATTACTTCTTATATATTTTTTACTACAAAGTGATGATCTATGCTCACTTTAAAGATAGTTTATTCTATATTTCAAATGCCACTCATTACATTTATTACAAAAATTTAGAATTTTCTCAACCATGGTCAAATATTTTTTATTAAAATAAGTCGGGAAGGGACCAACCCATTATAGGTCTAGTACAAACCATCTAGAACCAAAATTAGAACAAACTAGTCACAAAGAGAGAAAAATAGGGTAACTAGCCAAACACTAGAGTTGGAGCTACACAGATTACCACCTATTTTGAATTAGAACCTTTAGATTTCTTATTTAACATTCTACCTTGAGATAAATTCTTCTTACAATGAACAATTTCCTAGATAGATATTTTATTACAATTAGAAGAGATTTGACCTATAGGAAAGGGGGTTCAACAACAACAAATACAACAACATTACTAATAGAAACAATAGTATTAGGGACATCAACAATAGTAGTAGAAGAAACAACATAATTGTTAACAATATCGATTGGAAACATAACACACCCAACACCATTAATTTTAGCATTAGAAGAATATTTTGATTGGAAATATCACCTTCAAGAATAGAAGAAACTAGAGAAAGAGATGGCCCCACATCCATAGATAACTTAGCAAAACTAGGAGGGGAAGAAATAGGAGTGGGTGGCTCTAAATCCTCAAAAACAACATCATTCTCTGAAGTAGCAACATAAAAAAAATAGTAAGATGGTCACAAACAACATCCTTCCATCAAGTTGAGGAAGACTACCTGCAAGCACTATGAGAGAACTCATAAGTCAAGTGCCCAATAGAAAAACAACATCTGGAATGAAAGTATCATTCCACATTTTAAGGTGGACATACCACACAATTACACCAATTTTTTTTTGACATGTCATGCCCACTTTTCACATAGTGGAACATAACAAAACACTTACACGAACCTCAAAATTTTCTTAATTTCAAACACTAATAACATATATATAACAATGGAAATTACATAACCCATTTAATTCATATGTATCATAATTTCACACCTAACAACACTTAAGGGATAATATCAAGCACATTACCCAGAAGGTGATATAAAAAGAGACCTCAAGCCATAAAGTTTAAGGTGTCCCCACCTCATATTATAATAGTTATAGATAATTCTATAGGGTTACATAACACAAATCAACCTTTAAGGAAATAATTCTAAATAATGTATCAATATTGTTGCACATATTAGTCTTTCTTGTCATTGATGTCAAACCTATTGTTGTAGTTAGAGATGTCAAATCTATCTAGTTTGGTTGACTTATTGGCTTTGTCCGGTTGTTGATGCTATTGGTCCAAAAGTGATGTGAAGCAGAAGTATATGGTTAGACATTGTATTTTAGATAAGTTCTTAATATTGGTTGTGTCTACTTGTTGGTTTGGATCTTTATTAGTTAGTAGTATGATGCAAAGTTGTATGCAAATTCTTATGAAGAATGATATGGTTTTTTCAGGAAGAGGAGGATATGCTATGTTAATTATCTACTATAAGCTTTCTAGATGGCTATTGTTGATGATATGTTGTGTTTTTGGAAGATTAATGTCTATTGTTTAGTTCAAAAACTATGTTACTATCTCTGATGACTATTCTGGTAAATATTATCTCTGTCTAGAAATGTATGGATGTACTAGATATGTATCAAATGTCTAAATTAGAATGATTATGAAATATCGATGTTAGTTTTTGAATTGGATGGATGTTTCTTTATGAGAGTCATTTATGTTTGTGATTTGTGTTGGTGCAATTTCAGGATTTTGTGAAGGAATGTCTTGCATTCCTCATCTTGCTATTGTTTTGAGGTTGTTTTGGATCATTAGATATTGTTCCTAGCATGCCATGCTTCTTTCGTGGTGGATCAAGCATATTTTATTTTTGGTTTTGAATTAAAATGATTTTGGGTAAAGAAGATTGGTATGAACCGACTTATATGTTTTTCCATGCGGTTGTGTGTAGAACCTTTATGAGGATAATTGGAAGGTTTGACAACTTGTTGTGAATCTTCACATGTATTATGTACCTTCAACATTTTGTTTTGTTTGTTGATGAATATACACACTATATCTTTAAGCTGGCCTAATTGAGATTAATGATGATCTAGTGTATATATAAAGATAGATCAATTGAGCTATTTAAATATATAGAAAATATAGACAGAGTATGAGAGAAAAAGTAGAGCGAGTGTGCAAGAGATGAAGTGAAGAAGGATGCAAATGTGATGAGAGTTTGATGCAATATAGAGGTTTGATTATGTTACAAAGTAGACATGAAATATGAATCAGACGAGTATCAAGCCGTGAATTGTTATCTGCATGTTGGAAGATGACATTACCTATACAGTCCGAATTCTTATTCTCATTATATTAGGACAAATGTTTTGTGTCTTGCCCTAAATAAGTGATCTTCAATTGTTCAAGCCTCTCTTTTTTATATTTCCCTAAGGTTGTGTGCCTTAGCCTACAAGTCAGGAGTAGTGAGATCCCTATCCTATAGCCTAAACCATTGTAAACACTTATTATATATTGTGTGTTTGATTCTCACTATGGTTTTTCCTAGTTTGGGTTTTCCACGTAAAAGCCTTGGTGTTCTTATGTGGATGCATTTACTGTTTCAGTTATTTACTCTCATGCACATGAGATGAATGATTGGTGTGGAATAAATGTTTTGATATGATCAAGTTTTAGTATATGTTGATTCACCCCCCCATCTCAACATTTGGTAGTGTTCAACAATTGGTATCAAAGCTTTGGTTCCTAAATAGTCAATTTAACCACTGAGGTAGATTTGTGATTTTGAATAGTATGTTTGGAGAAGAATTGAATGACATGGATGTTCTTGTTGGCATATGTGCAGAACTAGATGACATGATGATATTGTATGTTGTCATTGATGTCAATATGCTAAAGTATGAGTTGGTATATTGAAGTAAGCAAACCAGTATATGTGAGAACTGGTATGATATTGTGAACCGGTATATGTGAAAAAGTGAAGCGGTATGTTAGAATGAGAACCAATATATGGGAAGTTTTGTATCTGGGTCTCATTTGGCATGACTATTGATTGGTATTCTTAACTTCAGGGTTTCTGGTTGATGCATTCCAAGCCTATGTGATTCAACTGATGACATCTTGTGATGAGTTAGCATTGTAATGAAGATCAAATCATGTTGCCATGTCAGCCTTGTGCGTGTGAAGGATTTCGTTGAGGATATTGCATTGAAATTGATCCTATCTACCTCAGGAATGTGCGAAGTCTTTATAAATGGTGGAGAGCACGTGATGGGTTATCAGCTTCCTAAAGTGGCAAAGAATGAACGTTGGAGAAAGTCTTGAGATATGTTCAAGACTATTGTATTCAATGCAGCATGATTAATGGTTAGGATTGAGTCGATTGAATTGTAAAACCTAAATGTTTAAGGTTTAGAGTTTATGCTACTGACCTGTTTGTTTCCTATAAGGTCAATGATTTTTTTCATTTTGAAGTTGTTGGCAAATGTTATGTGTGTATCCCAATGAGTGATACTTGATTCTTGCCAGACCAGAGAAGTGTGGTGATACTTGCAGAGTGCGATTGCAGAAGAAAAGGAGCTAAAGTGGATTTTCCTTGGCATTGAGTGTTGTTATCAGATCAGTGTATTACTTGTTGACTTCTAGCCATTTCAGCAGTTGGAAAATCCCTTAACTGGGTAGCTTTAATAGGTTTTATGTAAATCCTTTAACAGGGTGACTCAATTCAATGAGTTCTTCAAATCCTCTTGTGAGGTAACCTTTAACAGGTTCTAACCTTTAACCGGGTGATCCCTAGTAGGATTAGTTCCTAGTAGAACCTATTGTAAAAGTATTTAACCAGACTAGGCTACTAATAGAGTGGACTTCAAAAGAGTTCAAAGAACAACTTGTGGGTATTCATCCCCACCGTGGTTTTTCCTAGTTGGGTTTCCATGTGAAAAATCATTGTGTCATGTGTGATGCTTTTCATGTGATGCTTTAATATTCTCTGTCAAGTGGTAAAGTATGTTGAACCGGAAGTCATTATATTTCTGATGATATATTGCTTGTTTATGCATACGGGTGAAGTGGAAATGAGATATTAGATTGTGTAGAGATCTAAGTATTTACTGGTTTATGTCTTTCATACTCTCACTGTGTTTCACCGGTAGTGCTATGATTTAGACCGGTGTTACTGTCTGCTTGTTAAGTATAGTCTTTGCAGTCAAACTGGTTCAAGGAAAGTTTTTGTCTATACTGATTCACCTCCCCCCTCTCAGTATCGGTTTGGTACTAACTGATTCATCATTATTCATCAATTGGTATCAGATCATCTTCTAGGTCCTCTGTGTTATAAGCTTAACTGCTTGAGGAAAAGATCCTACTCTAATGATGAAGAGGGAAGGTCCAAAGTTCAACAGAGATAACTTTAAGATATGGAAGGACAGAATGAAGATCTACATCAGAAGCATGGGTGCTCAACACTGGAGTTATATTAAGAATGTTTATGCTATTCCTACCGGTACTCTCACCGATGATCAAAAAAGAGAGATTTAGGAGAATGGGCAAGTCAAGGAAGCCCTAATCAGTAGTCTATCTAACATTGAGTTTATTGATGTTCAGGATAAAGATAATCCCAAAGAAGTATGGGATGCTCTGGAGAATATCTATGATGGTGATGAGCATGTGAAACAAGCTAAGGAAGAGAGCCTTAGGGGAAAGTTTGAAGATATGCGGATGGTTGAAGGAGAGACCATTCAACAATATGGAATAAGAATCAAAATTGTTGTTGGAGACATCAAGAGTACAGGAGGTAAAATAGATGATTCCACTGTTGTTAGCAAAGTATTGAGATCCTTATTACTAGTATATGCAATAAGGGTTGCTGCTATTCAGGAGTTGAGGTCTATAGACAAGACAAAGGTATCCCTAGACTCCATCATTGCTAAGTTGACCGCATATGAGCTAAACAATTATGATGGCAGTATTTAGAAAATTGAATTAGCCTTTAGAGCATCTGCTGCACCATCTAGAAAGGGAAAAGAAGCTAGTACCAGTTGTGAACCAAGACAAAGCAGAGAAATGGATGATGAGGAGATCTTGATGAAATTTGAAGCTCTTCTTGCCAGAGACTTCCTAAGGGAACTGGTAAATACAAAGGTAAAATCCCTTTGAAATGCTTTTCTTGTAATAAGATAGGACATATTGCTATAAACTATCCTAATGGTGATAATAAGGACAAACTGGAGAAGTTCAAGAAGTTGAAAGGAGGAAACAGGAGAAACTGTTTTGTAGCAGTTGATGAAGGTGTCACTGATGAGGAATTAGAAGATGAAGAAAGTGAAGATAATATGTTTGTAGCAGTTAAGGAAGATGTGTCAGACAAAAAGGCTCTTGTCTCCCACTTTGATAATTCCAATGAGTGGATTATTGACAATGGTTGTTCTCACCACATGACTGGTGACCGGAGTAAGTTTATGTTTCTGGAAGAATATGATGGTGGTGTGGTCTAATTTGGTAATGATGCACCATGTATGGTAAAAGGCAGAGGGTCCATCTCTCTAAATGGAAAAAGAGGTGCTGATAATGTGTATTGGGTAGAAGGTCTCAGGCACAAACTTTTGAGTGTTGCCCAGTTGAATGACAATGGACTCACTCTGCAATTCAAAGATGGAGTGTGCGAAATAAAAGGAAAGAGTGGTGAATTGATGGCCACCGGTATGCAGACCAGAGGTAACTTATTTCAGCTAAATGCAAATATCAGTACATGTCTAATGGCTAAGTTTGATGATAGCTGGATATGGCATAGGAGACTCTGCCATGTAAACTTTGATAATATTGTGAAGGCCAGTAAGATCAAGGTAGTTAGAGGATTTCCTGTGCTAAGCAAACCAGAGAATCCTTTGTGTAGAGAGTGTCAACTGGGGAAAATGTCTTCCTTAACCTTTAAAGGTAAACCTTTCACTGCAGACAATTTACTTGATCTTGTGCATACTGATTTGTGTGGTCCTATAAAAACTAGGAGTGTGCAGGGAGATAGGTACTTTATGATTCTCACTGATGACTTCTCAAGAATGATGTGGGTCACATTTTTGAAAGATAAGTCTGAAGCTTTTGAAAAGTTCCAAGCTTTCAGAGAACTAGTCGAAAAGGAAAGTGGTAAGAGGATTAAGTTCCTAAGAACTGATCAAGGAGGAGAATTCACTTCTGGTGAATTCAACAAGTACTGTGAAGAGAATGACATCAAGAGGCAACTTTCTACCCCCCAAACTCCACAACAGAATGGCCTAGTAGAGAGGAACAACTGAACTGTAGTTGAAGCAACCAGAAAGATGTTGATTCAAGGAAAGGTTTCTCACACCTTTTGGAGAGAAGCAGTGAGCACTGTAGTCTACACTACGAAATGGGTACTCATTAAAAAAGGTAAGGATAAAACACCTTATGAGCATTGGACTGGTAAGACTCTTGTAGTAAGCTACTTTAGAGTGTTTGGTAGCAAATGTTATATCAAGAGGAGTGAATATCAGAGCAAGTTTGATGCAAAATGTGATGAAGGAATATTCCTAGGATATTCCACCAAGAGTAAAGCTCTCAAGTGTTTCAACAATAGGACTCAAAGAATTGTTGTAAGTATAACACATGCATGCATATTTAGCATATAGAAAGAAGTAAAATTCTGAAATAGAAACTCCGAGTACACATTCTTTTATCTTTTCTCATAAAATCCAATAGTGTAATAATGCATCTTATGGTTTCAAATTTCTAAGTTTAGTGTGCATAAGTTCTGTATCTTTCCATATGTTCTTGACTATCTACTTCTTTTCTCGAATTTGATACTAACATATGTTTTTTCATGATCTAAAATGATACTTTTGATTGCACATACCTATGTGGCATTTTCAAACAAAATTTCATATAATCATAGTGACTTCTAAAACAATAAATTATTCAGAAATAGAACTATTTACTTCACTAAAGATCTAAAAGAATCAAATCTCTAGATAATTCTATTCTTATTTTCTAATAATAAAACAAACTATTTCTCGTTTAAGATCCTACCTCTGAAATTTGACCCAAATCTAATATGATCAATGATGATCTTCTCCAAATTTGTCTGCAACACGTCTAGATTTCAAATGCTTTTCCTTCTCTATGCTATTCTATCACTTGAGTTCTCTCCTTTCTATTCTCCCTCTCTATTTTCTATTCACTATTTTTTTCTCATCAATTCACTATATATTTCTTACTGTCTTATCCCCAATACCTTCTTCTCTCTCTCTTTCTTTTCTGTGTGTTTTATGTGTACTAATGTTCCATATTTATGCTAAACACATGCTATATAATCTACTATGTTTTGGGCTTACATACTTTGTTATCAAAGTTTTACCATGCCACCCATGCATATCTAATGTGTTACCCCATTATTTTATTGATAGATAAAGACTTTGTCTTGACCAAAATAATGCGTCATTAATGTTGCCTCCCCCATTTTTCTTGATCCGTCCTTGGCTATGTACCTTTTTCTTTATGATTCACTTTTTGTATCCCAATGAACCCGCATGTTGAACCTGCGTCTTGGTTCAAGGTTCAAGGTTCAACTGATGCCTTCATGCGTGTCGTGGCTTTGTTTTGTTGTTAAGCGGGCAAGCATCAATGTGTTAAGTCAGCTTTGAACTTGAACCTTTGAACCATTCTTAAAGCAGTTCAAGGTTCAAAGTTCAAAGTTCAAGCTGCTCCTTTATGTTTGTTAAAAGTCTTCGCTCGTTTCCAGTTTAGTTGTGTTCAGCCGCAAGGTGGAAGTCCTTTTGTTCGCTCATGTTGAAATTGAACCATTGAACTTATTGTTAAATGGTTCACGGTTCAAAAATTCATTTCAAGTTGGCCCCGAGGACATTAATAAAGCAAAGGTGGTGCATAAATAGGAATATTTTGAGCATATAGTGTTTTAAAATTTTAATTATGGAAAAAAATCATGAAAACTCAAGCCGTTTGTATGGAGTTGATATGTAATAAAGAAATTTGTTAGAACCCCATCAAATCATGGGTTATCTCACATGCTTGAATGAATTATTATGAGGCGTGCGCAGGTATTATTCAGTTTTTCCGCCTCTTAGTATGTAAGTTCTCAAATTGTGAAATTGGTAGCTGTTATTGTTGGAGAAGCGAAGGGCACCAAAGGTAATTTAAGATCCATACTTTCAAGGGTTTAATAGATTTGATGGTGGAATAGGTGAGTTCTGATAATTTCTTCTCCGTTGTGTTACTAGCTCAGAAAGTCAATATAATAAAATTCTTTGCTTTGGAATAGAATTATGTTCTTTTTAGAAATTGTTTGATGAATGCAAAAGTGGCTATCATGAGGCTGACTCTTCCAAAGCTTGGTTTCACATCATGCTTAGTTAGTACACTTTCAGAACTGGGTGACACTTCTTTAGCCCAAGCCGACTTAGGAGAGTTTTTGGAAAGAACTAGAAACCATGAAGATAACTCAATGATGGAAAGAATTGTTAAAAGTGGCTTGATTAAAGCTGCTGCATTCCCAACTACTGCCCCTTGCCCAGAATTGATGATAGCATGTATGAACATGTATGATGCTAGTAACAAGTTCATTAGGATCAATAGTGGTGAATTGTTAGTAGAAATCAATAGGGAAATAGTGATGGCTACAATTGGAATTCCTCATAAGGAGCCGTGTGAAGATTGGTCCATGGGTACTTCATACAAATTCTTCTCTGAGAAGAAAAGCACTTATAAGAGTGTCATTTCCAAGAATTGGCTCCTAAAAGTTCAAAAAGGGGGTTCGTGGTTACCCAAACCTCTTACAAGAGAGCATTTAATAACAACGGTGCGGGATATTGTGATTTTATTAAACAAACTCAAAGGAAATTCACACGCTTTCTACTGGGAGGACTGGATATATTTTTACATTTAGGTATTGTTGGTTGGTGAAAAATATCTTGACTGGGCTCAGGTTATTGCCGAAAGGCTTCATGAGGGTTTGAGTAATTTTGTTGGAATGTATGGTTTTTATATGTCCTCATATTTATTTTATATACTGGCTTGTACTAGAGAGTGGCAAGGGCTACACCATGAGCCTTGGGTGGATGACATGAAGGTTTACGATTATTATCCATACTTGCAACAACAAAGATATGCTAAAAATGTTACAAGATCGAATGATGTTTTCGCAGGGAGACTTGTCTTTGAACTGTTCAGGGAGACACAAATAAAAGAATGTCAACCAAAGCCATGGAGCTGGTCAGTATATATGAAAGCTATTTTATCAAATTTCCCATATTTACTTACATTAGAGTAGGGGACTTTGAAGGTGAACCATTCGAATTGCCAAAGTATGCCTTCGATAGCTATATACTTATTGAAGTTTGCAAACAACTTGCCCAAATTGATAAAAATTTAGGGCCGAAGAGTAAATTTGGAGTTGCCTTCCCAATTGAACTTGGATATTATAGTTGTAAATCTGTTTCTGATGCTTTGAACCTAGAATTAGAGTTCAAGAAACTGAATTTACAGCCTTACATTGCCCAACGTAAGTTTGATAGTAGAGACTATTTTGTGGAACATTTTAAATGTGGATGCCAATTTCTTTCATGAACCCCAATTAGAAGATTATTCGGAAAATTGTTGCAATGAATTTGAAGAAGGAGATTGTGGTCAAGGTTCACTTTGCAGCAGATTGTTACAGTGAGATTGTCACTAAATATGGCAGGAATACAAGAAGAAGAGGGGGAAGATGTCTTAGATCCCAAATTCAATGTAAGGGTTCAAGGGCAACCTATCTCTGAAATTGATTAGGACAAGAGAGAATAAGAAAGTATCCAAGCCAAGTCCTTCAATGTTATAAGGAAAACAAAGAAGTGGTTAAGGGACCACAAATTTAGAAACGAGCCAATCATTACTCCTAAAGAGATTACAGTTGGTCCACTTCATGCTGCAACAAAAATTCCCACTTCCTCCTCTAATATAATTGTTGATATTGTAGGTGCCACAAGGTCAAAAATTGGAGAAGTAAAACCAAGAGGTTGAAGAAATGCCCATTGAGTTCCTCAGCGGTTCAAGTCACCCATTCTAAGAGCAGAAAGAGAAACATGGAACCAGTAGTGGACCAAATTGTTGTCGACTTAGATTCAAGTGAGGAAACCCAGGTGGCCATGGACGAGAAAGTATCAAATAATCCTTCAGTTAGGATGTAGGTACAAAGAAAGAATCTGAAGAAAATCCAAATCCAATGAGCACCATGACTATTGTCAATCCACCTGATTATCAGACATCTCCACCCAAAGAAACTTCCAGTGTTTTTCTATGGCTTGGAGCTTCTATTGGAAAGAAATGCAGTGTGGTTCCTATTACCATTCCCATAGAAGATATGGCTAGTAAGTGTCCTGGAAAAATATCCAAACCCAAAAAGCTTAAAACAGAGGCTATGATGGAGGTCGATGATGAAACAGGGCATTGGGTAGCAAAAGTGGCAAAGCCTATCTTAGATGAAGATCAAGAAAATGCCATAGAAAAAGATTTTGTTGTTGAGAGAATTGACCTAGGAGTTGCTTCAAGAGCTATGGCTGCCAAACATTTGGAAACCTCCACCAAAAGAATGATATCGAGAACCTAGAAAGATGAGAAGGACAAGCTTGAATTGAAACACGTTGTTACACAAATGGCAGAATATATTAATGCTATACATCACCCGAGTCCTCAGCCTCTGTCACATATGTCATTGTCTTTTGATCCTAAATCACGAGTAAACCAGAAGCTATTATATCAGGTTCAAAAAAGGTGTATGATAGCTGAGATTTTTTTATGAATGGCTTGACTCCATAGTGTAGCAAGGTACATATTACATTGCTAGCTTAATCAAGGTATATGATTATGCTATAGCCGTGAGTCAAGAGCTGGAGTTGGAAACTACAGCATGGGACAAAGAAAGAAATAAATGGGTAGTAGTTTTGGCACAAATGAATGATGTACAAAAATTTGGGATCATGAAATTTCTTTCCGAGAAGCCTGCCGATAACTTGGATGATAATGTACTATATGTATCAAAGAAAAAAATTGAATAGAGAAATTCAATTTATCAAATAGGGTCACGATCCATCAAATTATTAAAAGGATTGAAAGAAATCATTGATACAATGCATAAAGATATGAAATGCATCGATATACATCTCTTGAAAGATGATGGACAAAAAATCAAGCATGCAACAAAGATGGTCAAAAATTTCAAGGAGAGAGTGCATCTTGTTAAAGAAACAAAGTCTCTAATTACAGATGACTTCTCCAAGGTGGCTAGGATCGAGTCAATGTTAGCAGTTTGCTTTGATAATCTAGAAGTGCATAAAATAAAAGTCATCCAAGTAAACATGGATAAGGAAGTCTGGAAACAACACATTCTGCATATTGGGCTCCCACATTATCAGGTCATCCTCAACTTCTCAATGACACACTTGGAGTGGCAGAATGTACGTGGCACTACGACAAAACAGGATAAACCAGCCATTTCCTCTACCACTTTGGAATCTTGATCGGGTTATGAATGAGTTATCATTCTATTCGTGGCTCTTGGCCATTTAAGTTTTATTCATTTTTAAGCAAGAAAATTTCTTTAACTCTAGGATGGAGTTTAAAATGAACTATGGTTATTTTTCAAAAACTATTAGCTTGGAGGCTATATATGTAATTAAGCAAGCTTTTATAAGGGTCCGAAAAATTTGATTTGGATTAGCAGACTTAGTTTTCTTTTGGAATTTTCAGTGAAGACATTTTATCTGTGAATGAAATAATATATTTTGCACAAACTTCAAATCTGTGTGTTTGAATGAAAGAACAAATCTCGGTTGGGATATATGTTTGTGTGAAGAATATTTTACTTCTTTGATTATCCGCTTATTATAAGTCTGTGAATTTATTTGATTAAGGAAATTATCTATTTGTTGTTGTTTGGATGATTTTGATCCCCCTTGTCCTTTGAGGCACGAGTGTGTCTCGATCAAAATTTATAATACATTGAGTACGATCTGTGTTGTAAGTTTTATAAGAAGTGAAATTTTTGAAGTTCAAGTCTATGGGATTTACATTATAAATAATTGTTTCGTAGCATTCATATTGTGTTGAAAAATGGACTTGACAAACCTTTCTCGCTTTCTGGTAAAAAGTGCATTTCTTTGTGATTACTTTGCATAAAATTCCATTGAATATCATACAGGGAGCTGCACCCTTATGCAGAGGGTAAAGCAATAATCGATTAACCCAACTATTAGTTTCTTTTGCTTTTCAGCAGGGATATGCATGAGTCAATATAAAAAATATTAGAGAAAGGCAAATCTGTTAACCAATAGATTTTTTAGTGACTTTGTTGGGGAGTTGAATAATAGGATTGGTCGCTTGGTCATAGGATACATAGAACTGTCTTGTATTTTAAAGTTTGTCTAGTTTTACCAAAACTGTACATTGTGAACAGGCTGGAGCCAAGAAGATACACTAGGTCTCAGAGGCGTGAGGGGATATTTGACTCAGTCTTTTAGGAATTGCAAAATCTTAACTATTGACCGTCTTTTACACCCAAGAGACGAGCAAGAAGACCCCCTTCCCCCTCCCCTTCATTTCTTGTATCTTCAGTTTGTCAAGCCCTAACCTTTCATGGTGTTACCTTACCCAGTTTAATCAACCCAACACCCCTTAATATCATTCTTCCAATGACAACCAACAATCCTTGGGGAGCCGCAGTAGTTCCGTTAAATCTTGGTCTAAATTTGAATGCTTTACCCAAAGGAGCAAGGGATCATTTTCCTAAGTTTAGTGGTGATGGGAAGGTCATAGTAGATGAAAATTTAAATGCATTTAATGTTTTATGTGGTGTAATAGCCATCCAACATGAAGATGTGGCAGTAAGGTTGTTTGTGCAGACATTAATTGAGGCAGCTACAGATTGGTTTTACCATTTGCTGAATAGTGTAATAACAAATTGGAAAGATTTGAAAAATAGGTTTGAGGATAGGTTCAAGGTTGCAGAAGATGAACACTCCCTTTTTTCCTAGTTAGCTCAATTAAAAAAAGAGATCCCTAAATCTATGAGAGATTTTGTGGCCAGATTTGATAAAATTGTCCATAAAATTCCTGCAAATAAGAAACCTTCAGATGATAACTTGAAATGTTTTTTCATAAACTCTATGCCCTCAGAGATAAGTTTCTTGATTCGCAGAAAAAGAGTTGAAACTCTGAATGATTTCAAAACATTTGCTGGTGAGTTAGAAGATGACTTAATTATTGCGGGGAAATGGAAAAGGGATTTACAAGTGGCTAATGCGCAACCATCTACCTCCTCAGACCCTATAATTCAAAGGTTGATGAATGATGTCATAAAACTCAAAAGATAGTTACCCAAGGCTAGTACATCTTACCCACAACCTTATCAAGACATACCAAGGAGGATTACTAATCAGTTTATGGGAACTGGGAATAAAGCCTTACAATTGCCTTTGGCTCAACAAAGACTAGAAATTGAATCTCCACCACCTAAGGGAAATATGTGTGTTTTCCATTTGACTGATGATCATGATGGTAGTTCTTGTCCAAAGATGGTGCGACATGCACAAATGAAAAATATAAGAGAAGGCATAAGTGAACTTAGTTCGGAAGAAAAAGTCCATGGGTAACTTGGCGACTTTGGAATACACTTCCTGGAGTATGAATAAGATTCAGATAGAGGAGGTGATATATTGGTGACCCTTGGAGACCCTTCTTGTGCCATCCTCACTAGAAATCAACATCAATCTAAAAACACAAGAGCCACCACTTTTCCTAAAACCGTAGCTAAAGGTAAAGAACCTGTGAACCGAAACTCAGAGAATGGTTCAAGAGTTCAAGAAGTTCAAATGTTGAAGCATTCTAACCTTGATACTTATTTTGATATTGTTGAATTTTGTAAGGCATCTAAAATTCAAATTTATCCTCTTGAATATCTTAGGTTGAATTCTAAAGAATTAGAAAAGTTAATTAAATATGTACAGGAGGAAACTTCTCAGTTGCAATTCACCAAAATACCATTGATTAACATTGAGTCCTCACAAGATGAAAAGGATACCAAATCTGTTGAATTGTCTAATATTGTTCTAAAGGCATTAGCTAATGAACCAATTGAACCACCATTAGTACCTAATCAAAGGTCTGAGTCGTTTTATGTGTCTTTATTTATCAATGGATATAAACTTAATAATTGCATCATTGATTTGGGAGCCTCCGATAATATTATGCCTTCTGCAGTTACTAAAGCATTAGTTCTTTCACTCACTAAAAAATTTGGTAAATGTTATTCAATGGATTCAAAGCAAATTTCTTTACTAGGTCAAATCAAAGATGCACAAGTTGCTCTGACAGTACATCCTAACAAAAGAGTGAAGCTAACTATTTTGGTTGGTGATATTCCCACAAGTTATGGAATGTTGCTAAGAAGGACTTTTTGTAAGGATTTGGGAGGAGAGATTAAAATAGATTGGTCTGAGGCAATAATTCCCATTGGTAAGAAAAAAATTGCTCTTCAACCTGAACCAAAATCCAAATATACAACTTTTCCCTTTAATGACCTAAAATCTCAAATACTGTATCAAGAATGTGATTTTGACAATTATTTGCTTTTCTCTAATGATAAGAAAGGGACACTAGAAGATTTAGTAGATCCTGTTGCAGGCTTGTGGGTAATGGAGTTTGATGGGAGCTGTGCATTGGCTGGATTTGGTGCTGGAGTGGTGCTCATTTCTCCACAAGGTGAAAAAATCCTTTTTCATTCAAATTAGAATTGAAAAACACTAATAACACCACCAAATATGAGGCATTGTTGTTAGGAATTGAGTAAGCTAGGAAAAGAGGAATCAAATTGTTGAGTGCCAAAGGCGATGCATAATTAATTGTTAAACAGGTACGAAGTCTCTTCTTGGTAAATAATGAAAGGCTTAGATATTATAGAAAAAGTTTGGGATGAGATTGAATATTTTGATGCTTTCTCAATTGAAGCCATTCCTAGAGATCAAAATTCCCATGCAGATTCTTTGGTAGTGTCAGTGTCTTTATTACTCCCACATCCAGATTTTGGTGCAGATGTTTACAAGATTGAAGCTATATTTCGCCCTAACGTACCTGATAATTCAAACTTCTGGCAAGTATTTGGAAATGACAAACACATCAATAAGTTCTTGCAAAATGCTGAAATGTATACCTCTTCTTTCTTCGAAGGGTCTGAGAATGAATGTAATGAGTTTTGTCCAGATATAGGGGGAGGTTCTAAAAAGGAAGCTTTTTCAGTTCAAGGAAAATCGAATTCCAAAAGGCCTGGTATCCTTAGAACGCCTCTTTAATTGCAATGACAAGTATGTCAAAGAAAATACTTCTCAAAATGCTAATACATCAGGAGAATATGAAAAGATTAATTTAGGTGATGAAAATAACCCAAAGATGGTCAATTTAGGAAAGTGTTGCACTCCTGAGGAAAGACATTTGTTTATTAAACTATTACATAAGTTTTGGATGTTTTTTCTTAGTCTTATGAGGATTTGAAAGACTTTAAAAATGGTCAGTTTCAACATCATATTCCTCTCAAGTCTAGAGTGGCTCCTTTTGGACAGAAATTGAGGAATTACAATCCCAAGGTCGCAGATGCTATTTTCAAAGAAATAGACAAGATGCTTTAGACAAGGATTATCTATCCTATTCACCATTCTACATGGGTGGCCAATATTGTTCCGATTCACAAGAAAAATGGAGAAATAAGGATCTGTGTGGATTTTCAAAACTTGAATCAAGCCAGTTTGAAAGATAACTACCCATTGCCAATGATGGATCATATTATCCAAATTGTTGCTGGATAAGAAATGATGTCAATGCTTGATGGTTTCTCTAGTTATAGCTAGATAAGTGTAGAAAAATAGGACCAACACAAAATGACCTTTACAACACCTTGGGGAACTTTCGCCTACAATCGTATGTCATTTGGCCTAATAAATGCGGGAGCAACTTTCCAAAGTGCGATGAATCTCTCATTCGGTCATCTCATTGGTAAGACCATAGTTATCTATCTGGATGATTTGACAATTTTCTCTAAAAGAAGGAAAAATCACCTAAGAGATTTGGAGATTGTGCTACAAAGATGCAGAGATCAAGGTATTTCCCTCAATCTTAAGAAGTTAGTTTTCTGTGTTACAGAGGGAAAGCTATTAGGGCATATAGTTTCACAAGATGGTATCAAAATTGACCTTGATCAGGTAAAAGCTCTCCAACAGTTAAGTTTGCCATCAGACAAAAGTGGTGTCAAATCATTCTTTGGGCAAGTAAGTTTTCTCAAGAGGTTTGTGCTGGACTTTGCTGAAATTACCAAACACATTGTAGGGATGATGAGTGAAAAGAAAATTTTCAAATGGAAGGAATAAGAAAAAAGAGCCTTTGAAGAGGTAAAGGAAGCAATTGCTCATGCTCCAACACTAATAAATCCTGATTTTAAGAGAGATTTTATCATGTATTGTTATGCTTCAGAACACACAATGTTTGACATTCTTCTGCAAAAGAATGAACTGATGAAGAAGTCCCTATTGTGTTCATGAGCGTTCTGCTCAAAAAGCATGAATTGAATTACTCATTAGTTGAGAAACAAACCTTTGCAGTTGTTAAAGCTATCAAGCATTTCAGGTATTATATATTGCATTCCCATTCAATTATCTTTGTGCCAAACCCAACTGTGAAAAGGATTTTGACTCAGTAGGAGGTAGGAATGAATAATAGAGTGACTTGGGTTTCAAAAGTTCAGGAATTTGATCTGGATATCATATCAACCAATTTAGTCTAGGGGCAAGGATTGTGTCGTCTAATAGCTGAAAACAAGGAGGAAGAAGACAAACTGCCACTAACTTTATTTGTTATCTTACAAGATGAATGGTTCATTGATGTGGCTCATTACTTGACATATGGAGAATGTCTTGAGCATTTAAGTGCAAAAGTAAAGAGAAATCTAATATTTAAAGCAGCCAAATATGTGATTGTGGATGATATCTTATATAAAAAAGGCTTGGATGGGTCATTCTTAAGGTGTGTTGATAAGGAAAAGTAGGAGAAGCTTTTACAAGTTTTTCATAATGAGGCATGTGGAGGACATTATTCATAAACCATAACATCTTTCAAAATCCTTGTGAGTTGTTAATATTGGCCATGTATGTTTAAAGATGCATATAGGTGGGTTGCAGGTTGCGAGAAATGCAAGCTGTTCTTAGGAAGACCCCAATTAGATGCATTACCATTAAAGCTGGTGATCATAGATGAACCCTTTAATCAATGGGGTTTATATTTTGTTGGTCCATTGAATCCCTCATCAAGTACTGGTCATACTCATATCCTCATAGCTACAAATTATTTTACAAAGTGGGTAGAAGTATTCCTCGTCAGGAAGACTACTTTAGAAATTGTTTGTAACTTCCTGAAAGAGAATATCTTGACTAGGTTTGGTGTACCCCAGAAGATCATGACCAATTTAATGCTCCAAATTTATCTTCTTATCTCATTCTTCAGATTACTATCTGCAAGGAAATGGCCAAGACAAATCTAGCAATAAGAATCTGATTTCTATAATGCGAAAATTGGTGACTGAGAATGCAAAGGATTGGCATAAAAGATTATTTGAAGCACTATGGGAAGACATGACCTCACCTAAAAGGGCCATAGGTATGACACCATTTGAATTGGTATATGAAGTAGAAGCTCAATTGTCCTTACCCCTAGAATTATCAGCTGGTAGGTTGCAGAAAGTGATAGAAGATGAATTCTTCCAAAGTGCTCTGGAAAAGAGAATTATGTACCTTTCAAGAATTGAGGAAGAGAGGCAAGAGTTGGTGGATCACATCACTACACATCAGGCTAGGGTAAAGAAAATTTTTGATCGCAGAGCTAGACCATGACAGTTTTATGCTGGGAGATCAAGTCTTGCTCTAGGACAAATGCAGGGAACCAAAAGGAGCTCATGGGAAATTTGATTATCTGTGGAAAGGACCATTCATGATTAAACATGTATTAGGCCCTAACTCATTTAAACTTGAATACCCTAATGGAGTTTCATTGCCCTTGTCCTACAATGGGTAGGATTTAAAGCTGTATTAGTTATAAGCAGGTCTCCTCCTGCTTTGTACATAGGTTTTTATTGTGCTGTTTGTTTTTCTTGTTGTGTGGTTTGGCATGGTCGGACCTTTGTCTTTCTCCACTTGCATGCAAAACTAGAGATTCTAGGTTCCATTCTTGGTTCTTCTCAGTCGCGGTCCCCAGTCAGAGTCGGTATTACCCCATTATTTTGTCGATATTTAAAGTCTTTGTCTTGAGCAAAATAATATGTTATTAATGTTGCCTCTCCCATTCGGCTTGATCTATACTTGGCTATGTACCTTTTTCTTTACAATTCACTTTTTTTGTCCCAATGAACCCGTGTGTTGAACCTGCATCTTGGTTCAAGGTTCAAGGTTCAACTGGTGCCTTCGTGTGTGTTGTGGCTTTGTTTTGTTGTTAAGTGGGCGAGCATCAATGTGTTAAGTCATATTTAAACTTGAACCTTTGAACCATTCTTAAAGCGGTTCAAGGTTCAAAGTTCAAGGTCCTCCTTTATGTTTGTTAAAAGTCTTTGCTCATTCCCAGTTTAGTTGTGTTGACTAGCAAGGGGAAGTCCTTTTGTTCTCTCATGTTGAACTTGAACCATTGAATTTTTTGTTAAACGGTTCATGGTTCGAAAGTTAATTTCAAGTTGGCCCCGAGGACATTAATAAAGCAAAGGTGGCGCGAAAAAAGGAATTTTCCTAAGTATATCGTGTTTTAAAATTTTAATTATGGAAAGAAATCATGAAAACTCAAGCCGTTTGTGTGGAGTTGATATGTAATAAAGAAAGTTGTCAGAACCCCATCAAATCATGGGTTATCTCACATGCTTTAATGAATTATTATGAGGCGTGTGCATGTATTATTTAGTTTTTCTGCCTCTTAATATGTAAGTTCTAAAATTGTGAAATTGGTAGCTATAATTGTTGGAGAAGTGAAGGGTGCCGAAGGTAATTTCAACTCCATACTTCTGAGGGTTTCACGGATTTGATGGTGGCAACAATTGAGTTCTGATAATTTCTTCTCCGCTGCATTACTAGCTCAAAAAGTCAATATAATAAAATTCTTTGCTTTGGAATAGAATTATGTTCTTTCTAGAAATTTTTTTATGAATGCAAAAGAGACTATCATGAGGCCGAGTCTTCCAAAGCTTGGTCGCATATCATGCTTAGTCAGTGCACTTCCAGAAATGGGTGGCACTTCTTTAGCCCCAACTAACTTAGGAGAATTTTTAGAAAGAGCTAGAAACCCTGAAGCTAACTCAATGATGGAAAGAATTGTTAAAACTGGCTTGATTGAAGATGCTGCATTCCCAACTACTGCCCCTTTCTCAGAATTGGTAATAGCATGTATGAACAGGTATGATGCCGGTAACAGGTGCATTAGGACTAGCAATGGTAAATTGTTAGTAGAAATCAATAGGGAAACAATGATGACTGTCATTGAAGTTCCTCATAAGGAGCCGTATGAAGATTGGTCCATTGGTACTTCATACGCATTCTTCTCTAAGAAGAAAAACACTTATAAGAGCATCATTGCTAGAAATTGGCTCCTAAAAATTTAGAAAGGGGGTTCCCGGTTACCCAAACCTCTTACAAGAGAGAATTTCATAACGGAGGTGTGGGATATTGTGATTTTGTTAAATAGACTCAAAGGGAATTCAGATGCTTTTTACTGGGAGGACTGGATGTATTTTTACATTCAGGCATTGTTGGCTGGTGAAAAATATCTTGATTGGGCACATATTATTGGTGAATGGCTTCATGAGGGTTTGAGTAATTTTGTTGGAATGTTTGGTTTTTATATGTCCTCATATTTATTTTATATACTGGATTTTACCAAAGAGTGGCAAGGGTTACATCACGAGCCTTGGGTGGATAGCATGAAGGTTTACGATTATTATCCACACTTGCAACAACAAAGATATGCTGAAAATGTTACAAGATGGAATGATGTTTTCGCATGCAGACTTGTCTTTGAACTGCAAGGAGACACAAATAAAAGAATATCAGCCAAAGTCATGGAGTTGGTCATTATATATGGAAGCTATTTTATCCAATTTCCCAGATTTACTTACATTAGAGTAGGGGGCTTTGAAGGTGAACCATTCAAATTGCCCGGGTTTGCCTTCGATAGATATATACTTATTGAAGTTTGCAGACAACTTTTCCACATTAATAAAAAGTTAGGGGCGAAGAGTAAATTTGGAGTTGCCTTCCCAATTGAACTTGGATATTATAGTTGCAAATTTGTTTCTGATGCTTTGAACCTAGAATTAGAGTTCAAGAAACTGAATTTATAGCCCTACATTGCTCGATGTAAGTTTGATATTAGAGGCTATGCTATGGAACATTTAAATGTTGATGCCAATTTCTTTCATGAACCCCAATTAGAAGATTATTGGGATAATTGTTGCAATGAATTTGAGGTAAGAAGGAGATTGTGGTCAAGGTTCACTTTGCAGCAGATTGTTACAATGAGATTGTCAATAATGTGGTAGGAATACAAGAAGAAGAGGGGGAAGATGTGTTAGATCCTGAATTCAATGTAAGGGTTCAAGGGCAACCTATCCTTGAGACTGATTGGGACAGGAGAGAAGTGGAAATTATCCAAGCCAAGTCCTTCAATGTTATAAGGAGAACAAAGAAGTGGTCAAGGGATCACAAATTTAGAAAGGAGACAATCATTACTCCTAAAGAGATTACAATTGGTCCACTTCATGCTGCAACACAAATTCCCACTTCCTCCTCTAATGTAATTGTTTATATTGTAGGAGCCACAAGGCCAAAAATTGGAGAATTGAAAACCAAGAGGTTGAAGAAATCCCCATTGAGTTCCTCATCGGTTCGAGTCAATTGTTCTAAGAGTAGAAAGAGAAACAAGGAACCAACAATGGACCAGATTGTTGTAGACTTAGATTCAAGTGAGGAAACCCTGGTGGCCATGGACGAGCAAGTGTCAAATAATCCTTCAGTTCAGGATGCGGATAGAGAGAAAGATTATGAAGAAAATCCAAATCCAATGAGCACCATGATTGTTGTCGATCCACCTGATTATTAGACACCTTTGCCCAAAGAAACTTCTAGGGTTTCTCGATGGCTTGGAGCTTCTATTGGCAATAAATGCAGTGTGGTTTCTATTACCATTCTCATAGAAGATATGGTTAGTAAGTGCCTTGTAAAAATATCCAAACCCAAAAATCTTAAAATAGAGGCTACGATGGAGGTCGATGATGACACAGGGCACTGGGTAGCAGAAGTGGCAAAGTCTATCTTAGATAAAGACCCAGAAAATGCCACCGAAAAACATTTTATTGTTGAGAGAATTGACCTAGGAGTTGCTTCAAGAACTGTGGCTGCCAAACATTTCGAAACCTCCACCAAAAGAATGATATCTAGAACTTGGAAAGATGAGAAGGACAAGCAGGAATTGAAATAGGTTGTTACACAAATGACAAAATATATCAATGCCATACATCACTCGAGTCCTCAACCTCTATCACAGATGTCATTGTCTTTTGATCCTAAATCAATAGTAAAATAGAAGCTATTAGATCGGGTTCAAAGGAGCCATATGATAGCTGAGTTTTTTGATGAATGGCTTTCCTCCATAGTGTAGCAAGGCACATATTACATTGCTAGCTTTATCAAGGTATATGATAATGCTATAAATGTGAGTAAAGAATTGGAGTTGGAAGCTACAACATGGGACAAAGAAAGAAATAAATGGGTAGCGGTTTCGGCATAATGAATGATGTACAAAAATTTGGGATCATGAAATTTCTTGCTGAGAAGCCTTTGGATAACCTAGATGACAATGTACTGTATGTATAAAAGAAAAATGTTGAATAGAGAAATTCAATTATCAAATAGGGTCATGATCGATCAAAATATTAAAAGGATTGAAAGAACTCATTGATACGATGCAGAATGATATGAAATGCATCGATATACAGCTCCTAAAAGATGATGGACAGACAATCGAGCATGCAACAGACATGGTAAAAAATTTCAAGGAGAGAGTGCAGCTCGTTAAAGAAACAAAGTCTCTAACTATAGATGACTTCTCCAAGGTGGCTAGGATCGAGTCAATGTTAGCAGTTTTCTTTGATCATCTGGAAGTTCATAAAATAAAAGTCATCCAAGTAAACATGGATAAGGAAGTCTGGAAACAACGCATTTTGCATATTGGGCTCCCGCATTATCAGGTCATCCTCAACTTCTCAACGAAACACTTGGAGTGGGAGAATGTATGTGGCAGTGCGGCAAAATAGGATAAACTAGCCGTTTCCTCTACCACGTTGGAATGTTGATCAGGTTATGAATGAGCTATTATTTTGTTCGTGGCTCTTGGCCATTTAAGTTTTATTCCGTTTTAAGCAAGACAATTTCTTTTACTCTAGGATAGAGTTTAAAATGAACTCTAGTTATTTTTCAAAAACTATTACCCTCGAGGCTATATATGTAATCAAGCAAGCTTTTATAAGGGTCCGAAAACTTTGATTTGGATTAGTAGACTTAGTTTTCTTTTGGAATTTTCAGTGAAGACATTTTATCTGTGAATGAAATGATATATTCTGCACAACCTTCAAATCGGTGTGTTTGAATGAAAGAACAAATCTTTGTTGGGATATATGTTTGTGTGCAAAATATTTTACTTCTTTGATTATCCGCTTATTATAAGTCTGTGAATTAATTTGATTAAGGAAATTATCTATTTGTTGTTGTTTGGATGATTATGATCCCCCTTGTCCTTTGAGGCACGCTTGCGTCTCGATCAGAATTTATAATACATTAAGTATGCTTTGTGAAGTAAGTTTTATAAGAAGTGAAATATTTAAAGTTAAAGTCTGTGGGCTTTACATAATGAATAATTTTTTTGTAGCATTCATATTGTGTTGACAAATGGATGTGAAAAGCCTTTCTCGCTTTCTGGTGAAAAGTGCATTTCTTTGTGATTACTTTGCATAAAAATTCATTGAATATCATAGGGGAGCTACACCCTTATGAAAAGGGTAAACCAATAATTGGTTAACCCAATTGTTGGTTTCTTTTTTTTTTCAGCAGGGGTATGCATGAGTCATTATAAAAAATATTAGAGAAAGGCAAATCTGTTAACCAACATAATGGCATGTCCAGCAGTTCACAAGCCATGTGATGTTTATCCCAATGACTTTGACCATGTCTAACAGTCCTTGTTCACCCTATAGTCTCTGTTCTACTCAAGCACTAAGTGTTTGTTAGTTGCATGGTTGATATTAATATTGATTTGATTCCAAGCATTAGTGGCAATACCATTTGAGTTTATTATTATCGTGTGTTTGTTCATGCCACGTAACTATTTGTTCAATGCATGCAAAAGTGGAGGTTTAAGTGGGTAGTCGATAGAAATTTTGACTCCCTTCCTATCATTAATGGGGGTAGTCGATGTTACTATCGACTCCCTTCTGTTCTAAACAACAATAAAAACTCGTTACTATGCATAGTCGATACATTATCGACTCGTAATACGATATGCTTTGATATTAATTACATGCTATTTATAAGTTTGCCAAATAGAATGCTACGTGGAATAGTCAATATCAACATTGACTCCCACTTCGCATAATGAATGCATACAATTTGCAAGTTGATATACATATATATATATCATGAAAATGAATTACTTTACTTCATGAATATTAAACTAATTGAGAGTATATATATATATATTATGATTACACACACACACACACATGATCAAATCACATTTAGAACACACACACACACATATGATCGAATCGCATAACGAACACACACACACACACACACACACACACACACACACACAAACATATATATATCAAAATACAAAAGTGAACACATAAGTACAATATTTCATCCAATTACATATATCTATACACAAAGAACGTACATCTCTACAATCAATATCTATAGGTAATCTTCTTTTAACAATGTCAGAATAAATCATACTTTTAAAATAAAGAAATATCATTTAATATTAGTCATATGAAATTCATCATTCGAATTTGAACAAACAACCAATTAAAGTTATATAAATCTTCAATCTTTGCAAAATAAAAATACGCATTCTAAAGTGGTGTGTGAGATTTCCATCTATTCTAGCAAAGTCCAAGAGCTAAAACAACTCTACTTGAACCATGTTCTCTCCTTCATACGCATTCACCTGTTCCTACATTCACTTGCACTCAATTGCTCATTAGCAATGATGATCCCGATTTTATAATAAAAATAATACTGATCATTCAATTGCATGTAAATCATTTCATTGCATTTGATCTCCTATCTCATTTCACTAACAATTCTCTTTCCATTTCATTTCAATTTTTTAAATGAAAATTAACATTATTTTCCTAATAAAATAATTATAGATAAATATGATATGTGACAGGAGGAGCGAGGAGGATAGCACGGGGGAGAGGAAGAGGTGGATATGGAGGCTAATAAGGGGGAGAGGAAGGCTAATGGGAGGGAGACAAAGGCCGTGAGGGTAGGCCACCTAGGCCACTACAAGAAAGAGGGGGACAAACACCACAGGTTGCCCTACAGGTACAAGGAGATAATGCATAGATATAGGATGCCCCACAATAGGGTGGGAGAGGGGAGGCAACAAGTGGATAGGTGGAGGGAGGGGAGCTAGCCATGCTCTTGGAGAAGGTGTAGACAAAATCCGAGGATATAGAGGCCTTAGAGGGATAGGTGGCCAAACTTGGACAATAACTGTAGGAGGTGTGCCTGATGAAAGAGACATGGCCATAAAGCAATATACTATTGCTAAGGAGACCATCCAGACTGCAGGAGCTGCATGACAGGGGGCTATGACCACAGGTTATGCATTTTTCCTTAGACCTAGTGGGTAAATCAACTATTGTAGGAACCTATATGAGGTAGTGATACCACCTCATCTTAGGACAAAAAGCTACAGATAGGCTTTACAGACTACCTCTAGGAGACATGGCCAAAGGGCATCTAAAAATGGGGTCATGTGATGAGCACCACTAGTAGGTTTAGGAGGGGGAGGATGACGGGGGGATCTAGGGGTTGGATCATCGGGAACTTAGATTCCATTGAGGCCTACTAGCTCCGAGGGAGGCAATTCATCACATCCTTCTTGAGTCCATTTTGTATCACTTTTTGTATGATGATAGACACCTGAGACATATATAGTCATATGATTTTTTTGACATCATTGCATCATGACACATATTTTTTAGATATATATGAGAGAGAATCTATTTTTGGTGGTGACTATATGGTAATGTGATTGTATGTGATACATTTATGATTATGCTTATGACATGATGTTATTATATGCTTTATGATAAGATGTGATGTATGATGATGTATTTTATGTTTTTATAAGCTTATGCCATGTATGATGATGCACAATTCCTATTTATGATGATGTAATTATTCTATGCTATAATGATATATGATGGATGCATGTATAACAATGATGCTTGCATTATGTATTGACAAGTGGTGTGCGCATGATATGATCTTATGTACATGTTGATGATATGATTATATTTAAACTAATGTATTGATATGCAGAATGGATATAGTATGATTTCTATCTATGTGATATGCATGATGCAGAACAACACATGATGATGTAGATGAACACTACATGAAATGCAAATGTTTTTGGTGTGTCTTTATACCCAGTCAGGTAATTTCGGACTACAAAGACATGGGGAAGGACGATGTAGGACACACAGGAAAGGGAGATGGAAGGTAGAAGATATGGATGTGAAATTAGCTTCTTGTTTTATTCTCATCATTTAGCTTATTTTGGTGAATGTATTGTGACCATCAAAATATAGGTTTGACCTAGATAGTCATTGTATCATTTGCATGGAGATCAGATAGTCACAAACAAGGAATTCCCTAGTTCACACTAGATCCACAATGTCCTCATATCCTTGGAGGAGCCATAGTATTACTAAGAGACAATCCACAAGCAACAAATAGGTGATCATGCCCCATCTCGACCACTCTAGTCATAGACATCCTTGAGAGGCATAGGAAACTTGACATCACAAAAGATCAAATCAAAAGAAAATCAAAGACTTGACACCAACATAAACTGAAATTCTCAAGTTATAAGTGTATCTTGCCACATATGCTCACATGTTTGATCTAGTCACAATGTTGTCATACTGATAAAGAACAAATAATGCTCAAAAACTCTGTTGTAGTCAAAGTCTGCCAAAAGATTGATTTGTTGAAAGCTCACTACTTTTTGTGTCTCATCTAATACTGACTTACTCCATGAAATTGATACTTTATTACGGAGAACAGTGAAAACTTTGTTGCAGATCGACGATGCAAGTGATCTTTTATTGTAGATTGTGTGCGAAAAGGAGGAAGGAATGAAAAGATGATGCTCCTCAAAACACGCGATGCCAAAAAATCTACTTCCATTACTAGGTTTAAGATTTGCCCCAATTATAAATAGAACCTGATTTATTGTGGGTAAAAGAAAAAGCTGGAAAGAGTTTATTATGGATAGCGAACCAATCTTAGGTAGATCAATTGTATTGGCTGTCACTGTTTAGTTCGCCTTTGTCTTTTCGTTGTATTTTGGAGAGAGAAAATGCAG
Organism: Cryptomeria japonica; assembly: GCF_030272615.1. Lineage (NCBI taxonomy): Eukaryota > Viridiplantae > Streptophyta > Pinopsida > Cupressales > Cupressaceae > Cryptomeria > Cryptomeria japonica. Next base: position 198,625,159 of record NC_081406.1, read on the forward strand.
TTTACGGAAGTTAATTTAATGACGTTAATGCTTGGAAATCAAGGTGATTTGGACGAAGAGCAATGTCACTACGTGAAGAGACGAGGACCTCTGCTGTGACTCTACCGACGCAGAAGCAAAATTAATGTAGACTTTTCAAAGAGCAAATTGGGAGGAAGAATCGTTTTGTATGTCTAAAGAAGATGGAAACTATCCCTTTCCAAGATTTCAATGTTTAAATCTGAATAAGACTGCTATCTCTTCATTGTTTCCTCTAAAAGTCCTTCATATTCATTTCCTCTCCCATTTGTTATGATTGCCATGGAATCTCTCGACCTTAATTTTCCTACACCCTCACAATTTCTCCACTCCTTCCTTTCCTTACTCAGGTTTTCTTCATTTGTAGCGATAGATGTGAACTCTTGAGGGCCACCACCACCATGTAAGCAGAAAAGTAGAGGGAGTGCGTGCAACCATGACTGACATAATCTTATTGATCAAAGAAGATGAATTTCATCATGACTTCCATGTAGAAGGGTACCACTGTCACTCAATTTAAAGTAAAAAAATGTATTCCCTAAAAAATTAATTTCATGTATTTCAGTGACCATTTCAATGGTATAAGGTTTTTGTAAGTATAAATTATGAGAAATTGTACTCATATCCTTTCTCATATTCCAAATATAAATGTAATATCAATTTTTTTTCTTTTGATTCTGAGAGTTGTACTTTATGGCTTTATTTCTTCACCATTTCTTATTATTTTATTTTTGTATCATGTGCATTTTGTTGATCTTTATCTTATTGCATAGGATTATTATTAAAGGGTAGATCCACAATACGATTATAGGTGTAGAAGCATTCTAAGAGCAACTTTAGTGAGAATTAGTTCTTGAATTAATATTGTTAATCATTAGACTAAGGTTCACATTCACTATTATCTTCTCATACTCTTTTTATAGAGCTTAACTATTTTTCAATTTATTTGTTTTAAAATATAAATTATAATATGATTACTTAGCTAATGATCAAAGTTTATCTAGGTGAAACACAATTATATATGACCAAACAAATGTTCATTTATCTTCTTAAATTACCTCTAGTTATCTAGGATGGGAGGCTAGGACAGAGTAGATGAAGAAGAGGAGGAGCGAGGAGGATAGTACAAGGGGAAGAAGAGGCATAGATGGAGGCCAACAAGGGGGAGAGGAAGGCCGGTAGGATGGAGACATAGGCCATGAGGGTAGGCCGCCTAGGCCACTACAAGGGAGAGGGGGACAAAGAACATAGGTTGCCCTGCGGGTAAAGGGAGAGAAGACATAGATACATGATTCCCCACAACAAGGTGTGAGAGGGGAGGGAATAGGTGGATAGGAGGAGGGAGGGGAGCTAGCCATGCTCTTCGAGAAGGTGTAGACACAAGTAGAGGATATAGAGGCCTTAGAGGGATAAGTGGCTAGACTTAGACAAGAACTGTAGGAGGCGTGTCCGATGAGAGAGACAAGGCCATAGAGAAATATACTATTGCTGAGGATACCATCCAAACTGTGGGAGTTGCATGAGAGGGGGATATGGCCACAGGTTATGCATTTTTCCTTAGACCTAGTGGGTAAATCAACTATTATAGGAACCTATATGAGGTAGTGATACCACCTCATCTTAGGGCAGAAAGCTACAGATAGGCTTCACAGAATACCTCTAGGACTCATGGACATAGGGCATCCAATAGTGGGGTCATGTGACGACCACCACCAGTAGGTTTAGGAGGGGGAGGACGATGGGGGGGATCCAGGGGTTGGATCATCGAGAGCTCAGATTCCATCTAGACCTACTAGCTCCAAGGGAGGCAGTTCATCATAGCCCTCTTTAGTCCATTTTGTATCAGTTTTTGTATGATGACAGATACTTGGGATATGTATAGTCATATGATTTTTTTGACATCATTGCATCATGACACATATTTTTTAGATATATATGAGAGAGGATCTATTTGTGCTGGCGACTATATGCTTATGTGATCCTATGTGATGCATTTATGATTATGCTTATGACATGATGTTACTATATGCTTTATTGTATCTATGTGATTTTTCTGAGATGCACTTTTAATTATGATGATCTTATGATGCAAATATGATTTATGATGATGTATTTTATGTTTTTATATGCTTATGCCATGTATGATGATGCACTATTCCTACTTATGATGATGCAATCATTCTATGCTATAATGATATATGTTGGATGCATGTATAACAATGATGCTTGTATGATGTATTGACAAGTGGTGTGTGCATGATGTGATCTTATGTACATGTTGATGATATGATTTTATGCAAACTAATGTATTGATATGCAGAATGGATGTAGTATGATTTCTATCTATGTGATATGCATGACGCATAAGAACATATGATGATGTAGATGAACACTACATGTAATGTAGATGTTTTTGGTGTGTCTTTATACTCAGTTAGGTAATTTCGGACTACACAAACATGGGGAAGGATGATGTAGGACACACAAGAAAGGGGGATGGAAGGTAGAAGATATGGATGTGAAATGAGCTTCTTTTTTTATTATCATCATTTAGCTTATTTTGGTGAATGTATTGTGACCATCCAAATATAGGTTCAACCTAAATAGCCATTGTATCATTTTCATGGAGACCAGACAGTCACAAACAAGGAATGCCCTAGTTCACACTAGACCCACAATGTCCTCATATCCTTGGACAAGCCATAGTATTACTAAGAGACAATCCACAAGCAACAAATAGGTGATCATGCCTCATCTTGGCCACTCTAGTCATAGACATCCTTGAGAAGCATAGGAAACATGACATCACAAAAGATCAAATCAAAAGAAAATCAAAGACTTGACACCAACATAAACTAAAATTCTCAAGTTATAAGTGTATCTTGCCACATATGCTCACATGTTTGATCTAGTCACAATGTTGTCATGCTGATAAAGAACAAATAATGTTGAAAAACTCTGTTGTAGTCAAAGTCTACCAAAAGATTGATTTGTTAAAAGCTCACTACTGTAATAACCCACCATAATGAATAAACAAAATTGAGTATTCTTTTTTGTTTTGTTTAATGTAATCATTAACAAGTTTAAATGTAGAAATTAGGGGGAGATGGGGACCACGGGTCCCATCATCCCCTACGGTCCTGCATGCGCAAACCCGTAGGGAATGAGGGGGCCGTGTGGTCCCCTCCACTCCCCTGCGGCCACTTATGGTGACCAGTACCATTAACCCTGCGGTTTCCAATAAAACTTGCGGCGGCTGTATTAAATACCGTGCGTGCATGCCTATGGCAATTTTTGAATGCCATGCGTTACCATGGTTTAAAGTTTCAAAATAAATTTTTATGTTTTATATATATATATATATATATGTGCATTTTTATATGCAAGAGAATTACATTTCCAGATTATTGAAATTCACACAAAGAAGAATAGATAACAGGTATGTAAAAAAACATATTAATGTTAGAGAGAATACAGATTAAGTTCCAGGAACAACATACAATAGAGAAGTAACCAGAGAGGGATTATTTATTCCTTTGTTCTTTACACAGGGAGATTTATTCACAGAGAAGAGGGATAAATTTATTTGTACACACAAAGAAAATTTTTCACAGAGAAGAAATGTTAATTATATTTTTATAGAGGATTTAGATAACCAGAAAATGAGAAATCACAGAGAGAATGATCACAGTGAGATCTCTTCAAATATACGTTTCAGATTTTAAATCAATAACCAGAGAAATGATTCTGGAGAAAGAAGATAAAGATAGTTCTGATTTTTTTTCTTCAACAAGAATCAATCTAAACTTAATAAGAAATTTAATCTAATTCCTATCAAGAATTTGGAATATATGGATCTAACTTCTTAAACAATGGATCTAATACTTATCAAAATTTGAAACTAATGGATCTAATTCTTATCAAGAATTTGAAAATAAATGAATCTAATACTCATCGAAATTTGAAACAAATGATTATAATTTCTTAAACAATTTAATCTACTTCTAATTCTTATCAAGAATCTAAAAATAAATGAATCTATTTGTCATCAAAATTTGAAACAAATGATTCTAATTTCTTAAACAATTTAATCTACTTCTAATTCTTATCGAGAATCTGAAAATAAATGAATCTATTTCTCAACAAAATTTGAAACAAATAATTTAATCTACTCTAATTTGCAGTGAGAATAAATGAACTTGGGTGCTTGAAGATGGTGTAGAATCCTCTATGGATCTCCCTTGATCCTTCAAACTTGAAGAGAAGTCCTCCAAAGCAAAAATCTTAGCTGAAAAATGAAAATATGACTACAAGAGGAATTTTTTTTGAAGAATTTCTTTATGGAATTACCAACTCCTTTTTTTTGAAAACTTGTGCATCTTTTATAAGAAAAAACTCCAAATTCCACTATCTAATTTTTAATTAAAAAAAATAGAGATTCTCTCCCAATTTGGCCTTCATGCAAATTGATTAGACTTAGTGGGAGGAGTTACATGCAAGGTGGTGGAGAAGCCTCTAGAAGCTTCTTATTCCTCCTACAACATGTGCCATAATTTGGGTGAGGAAATTTAAATAAACAATTAAAAAAAGTATATTTTCCATGTGTGTGTGATTTATTATTTTTATTCCTTTATAATATTCATTCAATAGTTTAGCCAAAAGAAATATAATAGAGTTTGTATTTTAATCCAAAGGTGATAAAGGAGGGTTGTGACAACTACTGCTTATGTCTCATCTAATACTGACTTACTCCATGAAATTGATACTTTATTACGGAGAACAGTGAAAACTTTATTGCAGATTGACGATGCAAGTGATCTTTTATTGTGAATTGTGTGCGAAAAAGAAGAAGGAATGAAAAGATGATGCTCCTCAAAACACGCGATGCCAATAAATCTACTTCCATTACTAGGTTTAAGATTTACCCCAATTATAAATAGAACCTGATTTATTGTGGGTAAAAGAAAAAGGTGGAAAGAGTTTATTATAGATAGCGAACCAATCTTAGGCAGATCAATTGTATTGGCTCACTGTTTAGTTCGCCTTTGTCTTTTCGTTGTATATTGGAAAGAGAAAATGCAGTTTACGGAAGTTAATTCAATGACGTTAATGCTTGGAAATCAAGGTGATTTGGACGAAGAGCAATATCACCACGTGAAGGGACGAGGACCTCTGCCGTGACTCCACCGCGGAGAAGCAAAAGTAATGCAGACGTTTCAAAGAGTAACTGGGAGGAAGCATCGTTTTTGTATGTCTAAAGAAGATGGAAACTATCCCTTTCCAAGCTTTCTATGTTTAAATCTAAATAAGACTGCTATGTCTTCCTTGTTTCCTCTAAAAGCCCTTCATATTCATTTCCTCTCCCATTTGTTATGATTGTCATGGAATCTCTCGACCTTAATTTTCCTTCACGCTCACAATTTCCCCACTCCTTCCTTTCCTTACTTGGGTTTTCTTCATTTGTAGCGATAGATGTGAACTCTTGCAGGAAACCATGACCGACATAATCTTATTGATCAAAGAAGTTGAGTTTCACCATGACTTCCGTGTGGAAGGGTACCACTGTCACTGTAATTAGCCCTTCTCTAGATTTTCCTATCTAACAAAGTAAGCTTGACTTGTCAACATTTTTTCTAGTGACCCACTAAATAGAGCATGTCACTCAATTTAAAGTTAAAAATTGTATTTTCTAAAAAAATTAATTTCATGTATTTCAGTGACCATTTCAATGGTATAAGGTTTTCGTCGTATAAAATATGAAAAATTGTAGTCATAACTTTTCCCATATTCCAAATACAAATGTAATATCAAATTTTTTTCTTTTTTGATTCTTAGAGTCGTACTTTATATCTTTATTTTTTCACCATTTCTTATTATTTTAATTATTTTTTAATATTATTTTATTTTATTTATTATAAAACATAATCTTTCATGTACATTTTGTAGATCTTTATCTTATTGCATAGGATTATTATTAAAGGGTAGATCCACAATACAGTTATAGTTGTGGAGGTATTCTAAGAGCAACTTTAGTGAGAACTAGTCTTTGAATTAATATTGTCAGTCATTAGATTAAGGTTCACATTTAGTATTATCTTCTCATGGTCTTTTTGTAGAGTGTGTTAATTATTTTTTAATTTATTTGTTTTAAAATATAAATCATAATATTATTGTTTAGCTAATGATGAAAGTTTATCTATGTGAAACACAATTATATATGACCAAACAAATGTTTATTTATCTTCTTAAATTACCTCTAGTTATTTATGTTCATATTAGAAACATACATAATTCGATTCTTTTCTTTGCTTAAAGTATTAATAAATCAATTTTCCGTATGTTCTAGCATGATTTTATAGCACATAGGGCTTATTTGGTCTCGCACATGAGAGAATGACTTACATTATTGTTTCTTAGTGCTTAAGGGTGTCAAGATGTAGTATCAATTTGGTACCTAAATGTGAACTAGAGGTTGTGGCTATGCTTATTTAGTTCTCTCTTTACTACTAGAGATCATAGAAGTAACAATAATAAAGATTGAGATTCCTTGTAGAAAGGTCAATTGTTGGACATAAGATTGAAAGCTAATTTTATGTGCAACATATCAATAATCCATGGTCCATAAAACATATTTTGATTGATTAAAGAATAAGAATGACTAGATTGTTGAGATCAAAGGATAGTAGTCATAACGATTTTGTAGTGATCTTAGCAACAATAGTTTCCAATGCAAGGCTTTGACTCCAACTTGTTCAACTTTTGTTATCATACCGCTTTTATGATATAAATGTAATGTCATTTGTGAAAGCCTTAGGTGCTAAAGAAAATGTACATAAATAGAAGAATGGGGAGGCTCTTCCAATTTTTTTTTTTTACTTAATTAGCACTGAAGAAGTCTCTCTAGAACTAGAAATGATGTGGCATAAATTGCAATTGCTTGGAGCTTATTATGAAGGTATAGGGAAAGTTCTAGTTGACCTTATCTTAATCTATAACAGCGATTGTTTAAATTAATAACTAGTCATCTTCACCCATTACAATACAAAAGAAAGTTGTTCCATGATTTGTGATTTATGCTCTTAAAAATGTGAGCTCAAACACATTATGAGGTGGCTAGATTAAGAGCACAAATAAGATCCATGTTGAAATAGTTGATCAAATATCATAATTATTTATTTAATAGACTACTTTTTTATCATACTGAATTCCCCAACTCATGAACAACAAGTGAATATTTAAAATAAAAACGTAAGTGAATATTCCCATAAAATCCTAATTACTCACACATAATTAATATATAAGTGATTATTTTTTTAAGACAGACTAATTGTTCCCATTATAATTAAAGCAACAGAAATGAAGGCGCAAGAAAAATGATACATTAATTTTCTCGTTCTATTTCCTAGAGACAGATTAATTGTTACTGGTTCGAGACAGCTGATTCATGAAAGCAATACAATTTAAACTGCAAGAAAAGACTAGCTCATGTGGATTTTATGGAGTTAGAATTTGAACTATACCAAGATGCTATTAGCTGTCGGTGTTTTAGTGCCATTTGTCTTTTCTTGGTAATCTAAAGACTCGCATACTACAAAATCCAATGTGCAGAAGTTAATTTAATCACAGTAAAACTTGGAAATTAAGTTGATTGAATACCAATATTAAACAAGAGTAGTGGTACTATAAAGATAAGCAGAATATTAGTATTTTCCACCTTGAAAAGATGGGGACCTCGACCGTGAGATTGAAGACAGAGACGGTGAAGACTTTTCAAAAGAGGAGGTTGGGAAGAAATTCCTACTTTCTATCAAAGCCACTAGCCATTGATAATATTTATGTGTTTACAGTGGGTGGAAGCCGTTCCCTTCAGAGCTTTCAAAGTCTGAGTCAGAAGAAGAATGGATCCGTCTCCGAGGAAATCTCTCGCTCGTTTCCCCTGAGTTGGCTTCACATTCTTCTTCTCCCAAGTGTGTTATGATTGCCTCAGGGTCTCTCGATCTTGACCTTCCCACACGCTCACCATTTCCGCGCTTCTTACTTTTCCGGAGTCGGGCTTTCTTCATCTGATGGCCAGCAACCAGCCAGGCAAGAGAAGTGAACATAAACACCATGCTTCCTGCTCCAACGACACACATGTTAATTGCAACCCACATACTTTTCGGCCCCACCAGCACATAACCTGCAGCCAGAAAAGCCGAGGCAGTGCATCCAACAGCCACCCACATAATCTTATTGATGAAGAACAAAAGCTTCATCAACACTTTCCTATGGAAGGGCACCACGGTCACCAGAATCAGAACTATAGCAAGCGACAAGAATAAAGCCACGGTGTCAGTCATTACAAACACTTTGAAGGCGACGGTGTGTGCCATCACAGCAGTGCCTTCGTCATCGCCGTCGTTTTTTAAGCCGCCCGGCACGGTGAACATGGCGGCGAAGGCCACTGTAGCGATGAGCACCGCCACCACAGTCACAGTGTTCCCTGCATTTTTTATTCCTTCTGTGTGCAGCTGCCGCAGTTCTTTTGCCATGCCGTTCACTCGATTACTCGTGTTGGCCGTCTGGAAATGATGAACACGAACGTGGTGATTAATTGAGCTCACGCTGCGTTTGAGAGCGAGGTCGTCCCGCTTGAAGCGCTCCAGAGGAAGTTCGTAGGCGCGCTTCGCATCGAATTCCTTGAGCGCAGCCCCAATTATCATGGCTCCAGAATGAGCCGGTTCTTTCTCCAAGATATCCAGGGCCGTCAGCCCTTGTTTGTTCACTGCGTTCACATTTACAGTTGTACACGTCACCAGCCACTGGACCATCTGCAAACACCTCAATCCATTAAAATTTATATGATAAAGCAAGAATCTCTCAATACGGGAGGGCTACCTAATTGTGGGCCACTGCTTACTTACCTGCTTGAGTTTTTTCCTGGTAGCCACATGTAGGACTGTATTGCCCTCGTTGTCTTTTGTCCTGATAAGCTTGGACGTGTCAAGAAGGTCAACCACGTGCTTGACAACTTCGATCTGGTTCGCCTCCACTGCAGAATGTAAAAAGGTTTCACCAGCTGTGGAATGCAAGTCGGCAGAGTCAGGCCTGAAGGACAGTATTTCATGAACAACGCTGAGCTGTCCTTTCATCGCTGCGATATGGAGAGCCGTTCTGCCAGAGCCATCGAGCATTTAGCAAATCTCAGGATCGGCGGTTAACAATGCTCTAGTTACTTCCAGATGGCCGTGTGGCGCAGCTAAATGTAACGGGCTGCTTGCTTGATTGTCCACTTTTCCGACCAGCCCAGGTCTCGCCTTAATCAGCTCCTTTACTATGTCTGACCACACCATAATTAAACAAATTTGTCAAATTAAAGGTCTAATGTCTTCAGTCCATAAATTAACTAAAAAAATCTCTCTTTTTTTTCTTAAATGAAAATACCTTCGTGTACTCTGGCTGATGCAGCATGAAGAGACGTCCTCTCGTCTGGTTTTTCAGAGTCGAGGGCAAGCAAGGAAGCGACTTGAATCAATTGATTAACCACATGAACGTGGCCTTCCTTGCAAGCAAGAAAGAGGACCGTTTCATAATCCTGATTAACCTTGTAAGCAATACGTTGGTCTTTGTCCAACAACACCTTCACAACAGCCGAATGTCCTTCTCCTGCAGCTTCGTGCAGGGCAGTATCTCGCTTACTATTGACGTAGGATAAGATTTCAGGTTTGATTCTCAAAATCTCAGACACGAAATCTGCCTGTCCAGTTCTTGCAGCCACATGTAGAACTGAATTATGGCTGGAACTGGTGGCTTGCTCCAGAACATCAGCACTCTCGTCTATTAAATCTCGAATGGCATTTATGTTTCCCAAATGGGCAGCCTCAAAAACTCTCGAATCCATCAATTTCCACTGTTTTGTCTTACCCATCCTCTGCCAATTTATAGTTATGACTGACTTAAAATTTCACGGAACTGAGCAACTTCGGCGATACAAGAAGAGTGGTATCCTGTGGCTACACCGTTCTTCATGTTTTCACGGCTCTCATTTTTCCCGTCATGGTTGTAATGGCCTTATTTGTTTCTGTGGCTCTAAAGCTTAGACTATACTATTCACTTGACTTTGGGAAGTATATGGTAACAACGATGAAGCTTCCTTGTGATTGCATTTGTTTCCCCGTTACTTCTTGTCACCTTCTATAAATAAAAGTCTCTCTTCTATTTGGTTTCGTCTTCTATTTGGTTGCAAGGAAAGTAGAGAGCATACATTTTCTTATTTTTTAATCTTATAATTGTTTGTGAGTCTAGTTGATTCTTGAGCATCCAATTATATATTGTTCGTATACTTAATTTCTAGTCTTTTAAAGTGATGACATTTCATTCCATTTGTTTCTATTCCATCCTCTATTTTGGAATAGCTATCATATTGTATTTTACAATTTCTGATTATCTTTATCATTCATCTATTGAAATTCTTCCCGGTATTGGTATCTTACATTTGTTAGTCTCATTGACAAATCTTGCACGGTATTGAAGTTTTTCGTATTAGATCTGAGATGGTATCAAATTTTTTTTGGTGATCCAGCTCATGCTTGTTTCTATCAAGGAATACGGGATCCTTTTGCAGTTTAATATTGTAGGATTGCTTTTGGTAATTAGCAAGTAGGTGGGAGCTTATCATTGTGTTCATTGTGTCTTTAAAGATTGTTTTTAACTTTTCGTTTCTTGAAGTTAGACATTAGAGGTTAGATCTATGACAATTTGAAGATGAAATGTGCTTAAATATTTAAAGTAACAACAAAGTTTGATGCATTTTGCATAAGATACAACCATACCATTACATTTGAGAGTGCCCTAAAATTCTAGAAGTGCCTATTCATTTGTCAATTTTCAAGCACTTCTCTTGAGACTCGATGGAAAAAAATTGTCCTATCTAGTCCAACAAAAGAAATATTTTGAAATAATTTCTCTACAATGAATTTGATCAACATAATAATGTCATTTTACTAATTCGTAAACATATAAAAGATAAAAATATATTCAACTTATATGAATGGATATATATGTGTAAATGGTTGATCTAATTTTGAAGAGTGTTTAATAACAAGTACAACAGTTCCATAACCACTTTTATCTACATAATAGTTTAAGTATGGAAGACCTCTTTTATGTTTTCAGCTTACATTCTAAATGAAATAGAAGAGAGGTATCGCTTCCTCGTTTCCACTAAAATTCCTTCATATTCATCTCTTCTCCCGCTGGTTATGCCTGTCATGGAATCTCTCGACCGTTACCTTCCCACACCCTCACAATTTCTCCGCTCTTTCCTTGCCGATAGATGTGAACATGAAAGCCTTGCTCCGACAATACAAACGCTCAATGCAATCGACATACTCTTGCGGGGCACCACTTAGCATGTCACTAGAAAAGCCAAGGGAGTGCAGCCAACAATTATCGACCTAATCTTAGTGATAAAGCAGATGAGTAGTTTCACCAATACTACCGTGCGGGAGGGCGCCACTGTCACTATAATTAGCTTTTCTTTAGATATTCCAAGCAATAAAGTAAGCTCGACTTTTCACACTCTTTCTTTCTTTTTTCTTTTTTTTCCTAATCACCATTAAATAGATTATAATGAGTCAGAAAATGTATATTCTATAATTTCAATTCTATATATTGCATTGATTTTAGTAATACTAGCATTTGCAACCATAGGAGGTGCAAGGGATAAGCCAAAAGGTAAATAAAGGAAGATGTGAATTAAATTTAACATTACATAATGTGTTATATTAACGTATAGGTCTATACACATGTATCATTTTATTATATAATTTGGTACATTTTTTTTTTTCAATTTTCTTTATTGTTTGGATATCTTGACATTCAAATGCATCGAAATTAGAAGTCCATTATTTGTAAATACTTATGTAGAAAAATTAGAAGTCTATATAAATTTTTGAGTATAGAACTAATTGCATATACTTAAACTTGTTATTGTACATATTTTTTCTCTTAAAAAAACAAAAACAATTAGAAGTCTTAACCTTTCTATTATGAGAGCAATTGTAGGTGAGCTTGTTATGTCTTTGTATTAATGTTGTATGGATTTTTTAAATTTTGCATAGTGCTCCAAAGAGAATGCAACCTATATCAAAGAATATAATAATTAGAAGTCTATGGCTTTATGATAGTGTACACGTAATTGCATATACTTAAACTTTCTATTGTAAGTAATTTTTCCCTATTAAAGAAGAGAATAATTAGAATTCCAAAACTTTATGAAATGCCTATAATTTAACAAATACAATTTTAAGAATTTAATATTTTATTTTTGTGGGATATCTCATTGTGTTTTAATTATCACTATCTCTCAATAATCATTTCAATAAATAGAGAACAAAAAAGTAAAAAGTGCTCTCTTAAAACTTGAGCTAGATATATAGCATATCATCCCCAAAATTATTGTTAATAGTGATCAATTCATACACAATTATAATCATAAGTTTGTCACCATCAGGTTACTCAAAATCTTGGACAGGATGATAATATTGATCAATTTACATATACCTGCATATCAAGACAACATGTAAAAACTAAAACCCATCAGCTTAATCTATGAGAGTTTGGTTTTATTTACACATTAGAGATCACAAGACAATGAACTTGTATAAACCAATATCCCTGAAAAGATTAGATGTTGCACACTCCTCTCAAAATAAAAGAGACAATGAACATGAACTTGTATAAAACAGTGTCCCCCAAAAGATTAGATGCTACATACTCCCATAGAAGATTAGGTGAAAGGAGGAGTATATAAATTTTCTATGTGTAGATGCACACGAACGAAAAACCTATGAAGATTGTAATGGAAGTGTACCAATTATGGAATTGAATTATCTTCCATAGTGATACATGAGGTAGTACAAGGTTATTGGACAAGTACAAGTGTTGTACAAACCTATGGAGTCATCCACATGTTCTAGGGTATGCCATTGCTGATAACAAGCATCTCACCTTGACCTTGGTTAATAGCACAGAGGGCCAATTCCCTTCACCATACTTGCTCCCATGTCCTCTCTCCGTACAAGATGACAATTCCCATGAAGTCCTTACTAAGAAAAAGAATCCCATCTTGGTTATTTAATGCCACATGATCAATGGATAGAGATGACATCTCAATTATGTAAGGCCAAATATTACATTATCCACAATGGTTAGAATGATATTATAAATACATGCATGTATTCAAGTTAGAATGATTATTTCTTCTCTTGGAGAGAATGCCATTTATAGACCATTTGGACAAATCAAAATTGTTTTTTTCTAATTTTCTTTTTTAGTGTGTGGATGAATGCCATTTCTTATTATTTTGATTTCCTTATGACTTATTGGATTTGAGTGTATAAGATTCAATAGATTACAGTTTATCAGTAAAATCACTTTCTTCCCCACAAGAATATTTATGGATATTGTTCATTTTACTTAATAGGGTCTCTCTTTTATATGCCCAAACTAGCCAAGGACCCTACCATAAGCTCTTCATTTCATGGCAGGCTTTCAATGATTTGACATTTGTCTAATATCATATCAATGATAGTTGTTCATACCCAAAAAAACCTATTCTCATTTATAAATAGATATGCCTTGAAAGAAGTAAAATAAACAATTAAGAACACTGTATTGTTGTTTTTTGATTAAGTTATTTATACATTGATTTCATACAGAGATCAAGAGTTGCTAGACACAATGAATCTCAAAGAATTATTTTTTTGAGGTTTGTTTTCTTATCATGCAATAAAAATATTGCAGAGCTATTAATCAAAAGAATTCTTGTGTAGAAAAGTTCCATCAAGAGCTCACAAATCCTTTCTTTCATTTAAAAAAGATACAAACACACACATGTATGTGAAGTTGCTACTTAAGTTGCGGGAAGATTTTACTCTCATAGAGTGACCATATAATTCAAATTACCCATTACCAAATATGTTGAAAAGTTAGAAGCATTAGTATGAAGGTCCAACACCCAAAGTGTTTAGGATCAACAATAAGATTTCTTGAGTTCTGGGTTGAAATTCATTTAAGCAAACTTGATGTAAAAATGTATCCCCAACAACAAAAGGCGAAAGATAGTGATTTGCAAAAGGCAACCACTAGCACAAAATCTAAAGCAGTGACAACAGAAGGTTATCACCAAAAGATCATTTAAGCATCAAGACCAAGGCATTTTTAGCATTGATAAATTCAACATAAACTAGGGATGTCCTTGCTCTCTTGCAAGTATTGGCAAAATTAACCCTCTCTCTTGCAAGCATTGGTGAATTTGGCTACCACTACTCTCTTGTTCAAATTGCCCCAGGCTCATAACAATCCTATTCCATGGAAGTTGATTTAGCTCTGGGAAAATTTAGGGAAAATTATTTCATGACTAGAATATTTCCAAGCAAGGACAAAAAGAATTAATCCACATGGTTCTTGCAACACCAGAAAATTTCTATTTGCAAACTTGCAATTGTAAAACATTCCTATTTGCAAATTTGTGATTGAAAAATATTCCTTGAAATTCCAACAAGAACAAAACTGGAAGTCAAGAAATTGTGCTTGAAGGACAAGATTTAAGTGTCCCCTGAACATAAATATCTTCCTGAGAGAAACATAAACAAAGACTGAATTGTGGTTCTAGTTTGGACCAATTGGTCAAGTTTTCATTTGCATGCATCAATTTGAGAGCATAAAGGAACTAAAGAAACCGATGTTTCAAATGTTGGCAATTAACACTGATCCTGCAAGTGTTTATGGTATTATGGGTTGTCATTGATGACAACTCATCATCTTAGGGTAAATAGTTTCATTGTTTGGTTAACTGGCATGCATTGCACTAACCAGTATTGGTATTCACATTTCTTTACATCGGCACCAACACTGACACCGACACTCACTTCATCCTGGTAACTTGTCCTCATCCCGGTAACATGTATATAGAACCCCTTAATGGATAGGACCCGACTAAGAAAATCTTTTGATCTTGATTATGTCTTCAAGTATTTTGGTGGTAACGTGTGATGATCGACATGGTCATTGGATTTATGTTTGATTTTCATCATGTTTCGACAACTGACTTGTTTATATTTCTTGTTGAAGCCAACATGGTTAAGTTAGAAGGATATTTAAGAAGATCACCTCAACGATAGATCATATGTGTTAGATGGAATGCAAAACTTTGATTGCAAATATTTCAGTGATTTTTTGTAATCATTTTGGTATGTGATTGGAAGCGATTGTGTGCAGTTTCATGTGCACAACTTAACCGGTAGCAGAATAGAGTATTAGAAAACCAAAATATAGAGGAGGTTATCAGAGCATTCACCAGAACTTATCCAACATGGTCAAATGCTATTTACAAGTTTACTTTCATTTTTTAACACTTGTAAATGTTCTGTAAGTCAGTGAGACTTCCTATATTTTTGTGTCTGAGTAGTGAGCTCTAGGCAATTGGCCTTTCTGCATGTGCAGATCCTCTTATGTAATATTTGTATACCTTGATCAAGTATATAGATATTATGGATATCATCCCCATTGTGGTTTTTCCCTTTGCAAGGTTTTCCATGTATAAATCTTGGTGTTATGGTGTTGCCTTTCATTGTGTTATTTTGTGTATGCATTCTAATTTTATTTACTGTGAATTGGTTAATAAGGAATAAGTTAAAAACTAACTTTACCGGTAGAACACTGATTCACCCCCCCTCTCAATGTTCTTGGATTCCAACAATTATCAGATGGTCAAGGAGGATGTCTATTATGATCTATGCAGTGTAATGCTAAAGGAACTCATGACTAACCTGCAGAAGATCATGCAAGACAAAAATAATATTTTACCATATGGATCCTTCATCATTTGCTTATTTTTTGGATGGATTTGGGTTTCAGGTCCTTGTAAAACCCGTTTATCTTAATAAGAAACTACCTAAATATTTTTTTTTAAAATAGATGATAAACAACAAAATAAGTAAATAAATGGAAAGAGAAATAAAAACCCACAAGAAATAAAATAATATTAAATAGAAAAAGAATGTAGAAATTATATGCGCTCTACCTTCCTTGCGACCAAATAGAAGATGGAACCATGTGAAAGTTTGCCAGAAAATAGAAGACTTTTGTTTATAAAAGGTGGACAAGAAGCAATGCACAAATAAATGCAATCACAAGGAAGCCTCAACATTGTTACTATATACTTTCCAAAGTCAAGTGAATAATATAATTTAAGCTTTGGAACTACATAAACAAACAAGTCCATTATGACATTGAGGGGAAAAATGAGAGCCGTGAAGACATGAGAACGATTTAAGCCACATAGTAGTGCTCTTCTCGGATCGCCAAAGTTGCTCAGTTTTGTGCAATTATATGCAATCATAACCATAAATTGCGAGAGGATGGGAAAGGAAAAACAGTGGGTGTAGACACCTAAAATTTATTAAATCAATATTTAATCAATTTAAGTCTGTCAGCGTAATTAATTGATTTAATTGTGTTATCCTTATTCCTCTCGGTATTAATTAAATCTAATTAATCTTGTCACTATTATCCAATAATTAATTTATCAAATAAATTAGTTATTTCCCTATTCTTCTAAAGTCCCTCCAATAATTATTTCCTCTAAACCCACTCAGTTAATTAATTTTAATTAACTAGCCTAGTCATGTGATTCCTACAAATCACTTTTTCCTAATCCCCACTCAACCTAATTAATTCTTTTAGAATCTCTCATAATCCCACTTATCATTATTCTCCAATTTTAAATTCCCCCACTCATGTCACATCAATCTTGAACCTCTCAAAGAAATTCAAATTTCTTTGAATCCCCCTATGCATCCTCTCTTTGAAATTCAAATCTGTTTTCCCCCCTTTTTCCCAAAGAATTTTATATTCCTTTTTATTTCTCCAATGCATCCTTGATCCATGTCCACTATCTTGAATTAATCTTATCCTTTCATAAGAAAATCAATCCTAGCCCTCCATTGGCCTCCTCCAAACTATTAATTGGAGCATCTTTCTTTCTCAAAGGGGTCTTCCATTCATCTATCCTTATGCTGCCAATTTCTCCTCCTATCATAGTTTCTCATAATCCTCTATAAAATCCTTTTATCCATCATCCAAATCCAAATCCTTAATCCATCAATCTTGTTGAGCATTTGAGAGCAATCCACATCCACAACAAGAAAAAGAGCACATCAAGTGGAGCAATTAAAGGGGAGTCTTCACTTCATCAAGCTCAATCCGAGGAACAAGTGGAGGCTTCTAAGGTATAATGGTGTTTGTTGTATTTATTTGATATTTTATGCATATTTCCATCCAAACTAACTATTTGCCTCTCATCCTAGTTTCCCCTTGGTTCATTTTGGGCATGCCCGGTGGGACCCATGTCCCTAAATTTAATGTTTTTGTGAATTTTTAGTCGCATGTGTCAGAATAGCACGACCGACTGCAAACTAGCGCGACCACCACAGGATCAGCATGAGCGCTACAGACTTCGACGTGTACGTAAAGTGCATGCGATTTAAATTTAATTTTTTTAACCCACCCTTTTGTAGGTCTGCAGATTAGCATGGGCGTTGTGGGAACAAGGCGTACGCCTATAACATCATCTCATCCATTTTCCTCTCTTCTATTCTTCCACGTTCTCTTTTTGTCCTATAGTTAGTGATTAAAAACACACTAAAAAGGGGAAAAAAAAATAGTTAGTCTTTTGTACCTAATCCTCTGTTTTATTTTAGATGTGTCGCTTTAGTGTGAGTGCTCTGCGAATAGTGCGTGCGCTTTGTCAGAATCCCGCTCTTTTTTAAATTTTTAAATTTTAAATTTTTGTTTTGTTTCTACTAACCTATTTCGATGCGAGTGCACATGTTTCGACGTGAATTTCATCAGATAAGTACGTCCTCCTTAGGTATATTCTAGATTTTTCGAATTTTTCATACTTTTCTTTATTTTTCCATTTTCTATTTTTGGGTCCTGCTGCAGTGCGTATGCAGGCATTTCAATGCTTGCACAGGCGCTTCAGTGCGACTGTCTGTAGAACAGCACGAGCGTTGTTTCTGTAGACCTTTGTCTAGTAATTAGAATTTTCAGTTTTGCAAGATCTTTTCGACTGGTCCAAGATGCAATCCTAAACTACTAATCCATTGTTTTTGCAAGTTGCCTAAGGAGATACAAGAAAACATTGTGTTTTCCTTTTAATTATTTTCTTAGGCACATAGATCTAATTAGGGGTAAAAGGAAAAACTTGTTTGATGTGCTTGGGAGAAGTCTAGAGGTAGGAAAGTTTTCTCTTGTCTACATAGACAATAAGAAATCTAGACCCTCAAATCTTTTTTAGTTTGTTGTGTGTCTACCCTTAGTGGGCCTGCCCTCCTAATTTGGTGAGAGGGGAATGACCCAAGTGAGTACGGCTAAAACCCAAGCATTCTAACTCGCTATAATAAATAGGCCTTTGGAGATAAAAATCTTGGAGGACAAAGCTATTTGAGTTTATACTCATATCGAGCACTTTGTAGGGCCCCTTGAGGTCTAAATTGTTGGCATTATGGATGAATTGATTATGTGTTGCATTGATGTTTTGTCATTGATGTCAACACTAGCTGTTATGGTTGGTTATCGGTAGAAGATCTAGTGTTACCAGCAGAAGAGACTATCTGTTGGACACTTCCAACATGTTTGCATCAGTAAAGTATGTTTGATTTCATGTGTTATATGCTCCATGAGCATGTTTGGGTCAGTTGGTATTTGCTTGGTAATCGGATGCTATCATACACTCTGGTAAACCCTTACTGGCACTGGTTTAAGGCTTTATTGACAAAGCTTTCATTAAAGATTCATGACAAGATGCATAGTTGGTGTTGCAACTTCTTCATGGATTTCAGGACACTGAAGATGTTCTTTGATCGTGCTTCAACTGTTTGAAGATATTGATTTGGCATGGTGGACCCAGATCAGGTCTAGTACCTATCTAGGTTATGGACCAGTATCATGCTAACGTGTACTCTACATGTTATCGGGATGCCTTGAGATGATTTATGGATTTAAGACGACATGGCATATCATTGTAATATGGAATTATGTAATGATCTTATTGTAATATATTTTATGTGGCCGACCTAATTGGTTTAGGCCTTAGGGTTTGTATAAATAAGAGGTATAAACTCTTTGTAAAGTATCATGGTTATCGAAAAGGTCATGGTCAAGGAATGTAATGTGAAAATATTGTAATATCATTCAGGTAGAGGAGTTGGTCGATCATTGGTGATTGAATTGGATTCAGAAGAGGATTTAGTCCTCCGACACTGAGCTTAACTAGGACTGTAATCAGGCATGGTAAATGCTATTTCTAGCAGTTCACTCTATTGGATTGTTGTCCATTTATCTTGAGATGGTTGTAGCCTCTTTGTAGTCAGTGAGACTGTTTTGTAATGAGTAGTACGCTCTAGGCAGTGTGCCTTCCTACAAGTGTAGGCCCCTCATTGTAACACATACTTTCTATAGAAGTATCATCTGACTGTGGGTAGGCTTCCCACCATAGTTTTTCCCTTTCTGGGTTTTCCACGTACAAATCATGGTGTTATGTGGTATGGTTACTTTGCATTGATTATCTAGTTAATTGTTAAGTTGTAATGTTTATCGGTATTTTTTCCTACCGGCATCTTTATGTGCTTTATTGGTACTTGATTTGTTTAAGGTTGTATTAGGAATTAAAATTTATAATCTATTAACAACTGATTCACCCCCCCCTCTTAGTTGTTCACTAGTTATCCTAACATAAATGATGCTTGCATGACTACCATTATGCTTGGTACTTTTTAGGGCTATAGGCCTCAATCGCGCTTGTGTGACTACAAGGGGTAGTCTTTGAACAGAAATCCTTACTAAGAACCCTAGGAATAGAAGCCACCCAGTTCACCTCTAAAAGGTGGATAATCTTTGTGCAAGGGAGATAGTAACTTCCCCAAGAGGCTTGCCATTTCATGCTCCCATTAGCATTTGGAGTTAGCTAATAAGGTATTGAGAATATTTTGTGTGAGACTCAACGACCGTATGCTGATTAGCTATTGGGTGTGTACCTGAGTCAGCAAGCAAAGGTTTTCCTCCTCATCCAACTTTGTAGGATAGTGCACTGTATGGTCAACGTATATTCATTGCTTGATATCTCTTGCCAAGTCCATCCTTCCTCCAACAAATCAATCATCCCTCTTTCCAAGTTCCATCTTGTCATCATCAAATCCCTAATCCATTTCTATCTATTCAAGCAATTCTCCAATCCTGAATCCACTTTCATCCATCCAAACAAGAATCCTTCCTCAACCAAAATTTTTGTCCAAATCATTCATCTAGCTTTAGGTAGCCTTCCCCTTTCTTCCTCCTATTATCTATCCATCCTTCCATAATCATTCTTCTTCTAATCCAACAAATCTCCAAAATTCCAATCAATCAATCAATCAATCAATCAATCCATCTTTCTAATCTGGTTATCCAATCACCCATCAATCAATCATCCAATCCTTTAATCCAATCAAATCCAATCCATCATCAATTCCCATCTAAGTCCTAATCCAAAGGCTAAGTTTTCATCCTAATCCAAATCAATCTTGTCCTAATCCAAAGACCAATCCAATCCAATTCAATCCAATCTAATCAAGTCCTAATCCAAGGACCAATCCAATCAAATCATGTCCAATCAAATCAAATTGAATCCAAATCCATTCAAATCCAATCCATCATCATTCAAAGCCAAGTCCTATCCTCATCTTAATCATCTTTCCAATCTAATCCATCATTCTCAACATGGGTACCCATAATTTCAAAGCTTGGTATGAGCAGATGTTCATGGAAGTTCATGAACCACCTCAACTTGTCTACCAAGTCAATCCCATAACCTCCCACCCATCTATCATATCCTCATCCACTTCATCTCAACACACTATATCCAATCCCAATCTATATCATATCTCTTATCGTTCGTCTACCTTTGACAAGCAAAATCCATCTTATTCCCCATCTATATCTCCATCGGGGAAAAATTTAAGAAACCCCTCCCTTGGACAAGGTGTAAAAACTTGGCAAAAGTTGTATAATTCCGAAGAAAATTTTAATTTTACTGGCGAATTTTTGTGGTTTATGGAGAAAAATAATAATCTCCATTGGCAAATTAGCCGTGATCACTTAAAGTTTGTGAAAAATCCTGGTGAATTGTACTATTTTTAAAACCCAAAAAATAATTACATGGGCGAATGGTAATGTTTTTAAAACCAGAAAAATATTTGTATTGGCGATTTCAACCTATTTTCAAACCATAAAAATAAAATATTGGCAATTTCAAGCTATTTTTAAACCATAAAAAAAAATATTGGCAATTTCAAGCTATTTTCAAACCATAAAAATAAAATATTGGTGATTTCAAGCTATTTTCAAACCATAAAAAAAAATATTGGCGATTTCAAGATATTAACTTTAAGCAATTAAAACACGTGGCACACAGTCGTCAACTCTCTTCTTGGAAGACTGCCCATTAGAAAATCTCACGACCTAGCAACAAGCCCTTACGAATCTCTCTATCTCCAACTCGTAAGCTAAAAATGCTAAGCCTTCGTAACCTTGAGATCTAGCGGCTGAGGGAAACTAAACTGGCACTCGCCAATTCTCGACCACAAATGTTAAGTCCTCATCACCGCAGCAACTTGGAGATAGTGGTAACTTTAACCCTTGTCGTGTATTCACCAACATAAAATTTTTTATCTCTTAACCACTAGCACTTCACTCACAAGCTCGCGGCTTGATCAGGTCTTTAGACATTTAACTTCACGAGCTGGCGATAACCATTAAACATAACCACAAACTATCTAGTTGCTAGCTTGTGACCTAAAAAATGCTAACATTAAACAAACATGAGAGCTAGCAACAACTGTATGAAATGAGTTACTCGCTAACTCTTGTGGCTATAATGTATGACATCAAACCAACTTGAGACCTCGCGACCAAAGCAATTTCACTAACAATCTCCAGCTCAGTAACATAAAATGCTAACACCCAAAAAGCTAGAGACCTCACGATGTAAACCCAAACCAACTTGTCGCTAGCTCGCGACTTGATCACGTCTTCTAACATTTTACCTCACGAGCTGGCGATAACCATAAAACTTAACGATAAACTATCTGGTCGCTAGCTCGCAACCTAAAATTTTTAAGGCTTGAATGCTGACTCGTTCCTGAGGAAGTAGTTTGAAGGTTTCTCTTGAGTCAAGGTTGATTAGACAAGCGAGGATGACGGTTTAAGAGGCATAAAAGGATTTGATAGCTTTTGAGTTAGAGATGGGAGATCACAGATTTCTCTGAGAAATAAGAGCTCAGGTTGCTTGTTGTAAGGGATTCTAAAGAAGAATCTGTCCAATCAAGGAGGAATAAAATCAGAACAAAATCATTCACAATAGATGAGACTTAGCAGGATGCAGTGGATTTGATAGGCATGACTTCTAGAGTCTACAGTCATGTTGAAAAACACCAAAATGATGATTTTTCACGTGAATGAGCATCACCAAATGAAGTGTGAAAATGTTATAAATACAATGGAGTGGTGACTTAATTGGTAGAAGAGAAACTCAGAAAAGAAACCTTTTTCATTTTCTGAGAGTGTTTTTTTTCAGAAAAGAAGATGATGTTTGAGCAGGATCGTGCATGGAGTTGTTGTGTGCTTTGTGATACCAAATGGGTGTTTTTTTGTTTTATTCTTGGTGAGTTTGTTTATTGTCAGAGGGATTGTGAAAGTGAGAAGGATTGCCAGAGGGGGTGTGAAAGCCTTTTCTTGTCAAGAAAGGCCAAGCATGGCACATCCTCTGCTTCTACTCTACCATAGGATGGCAAGGGGTTTGAAGAAGGAGCTCGTAGAGGAATGAAAGAAGGATTTGTTTGGGTGGGGAGTGGCAGCCAGTCATCTTTGTGACGACATGGAAGTTACAACCCCTCCCCAACATATTACATTTACCCTAAAGCTCCTGTTTCCACTTTCCCTAATCGTGGGCATGAAGGCTCAGGCTCCTCTTTCCATTTTCTCTGTTCTTGGGCATGAAGGATTCCTCCTCTATTTGGAAATGATCTGCTGGACATAACGTAACATCTCACATTCCATCCGAAGGCATTAGGGTGATAATGGCATGGCTCAAGCAGTTTTGCAAGTTGTATAGTCATTGGGGTTCCTTTTCTGGTTCCAGTAGTGATTCTAGACTCTAAGTGAAGGGAGCAAGTTGTATACTGTGTAGTCATTTACAGAGAAAATGAAAAGCATTTAGTGTCAAGCTTTGTGTAGGTTCTTGAAGGAGTTATATATAAATTTATTTTGTGTATAATTCTATCTCTTTCAAATGATCAGAATCATGAGGTTTAACTTTTTTCATTTGTTTCATTGTTATGGTGTATGTAATTTTTCATTTAATGTTTCCTAATCCTATTATGCCCAGGAATGCAAATTTTTTGTTAGTCTAGAATCATATTAAGGATTCACCTCATTGTAATTGGTGGGCGGATTATAGACATATTCATAGAAGTTAGAACACCTCCATATATATTACATAAACATCCATAGCATATAAAATCATAAGAGTATTAAGAATGAAAGTATTAAACACCACAATAGATAGGAATACAACATAATTAGTAAAACATCAAGACAACATACCAGTGCCTTATCCTAGGGCATAGAGTCACTTACAATTCAAAGACAACCTGATAATAAACTTCAATAAGATTCATTTGCAGATAAATAGGAATGAAATTATGAATAATGCCATTACATACACAACCCAGATTCATATGTAAACTGAAAAACCCTTGACCATTCAATTCACAATGAAAACATAAATTCAACACAAAGACAATTATGCAAAGATCTCAAACTACAAATGATATTGATATTATGTTCATAATGATATCAAAAAGTAAATTCACAATGCGATTCAACTATGCACTTATCAAATTCTTGAACAATTGAGCTATTATAACTATATAAGAGTTTTCAAGTTCAACATCAATAAAAGTGGCCAACTGGCCATCCCTCTCTACTGATCAAAAAGAAAAAGTGACCATCCCTCTCAAATTAATCTTGGAATCCTTTTATAAGATGAGGATTCAACAAGCTTAGGATTACTGTGAGGAATCTTGGGTAGCAACCTCAACCTGAGATTTCTTCTTTGGCTTTAGCATGGCTTGCCACCTGTCCACCTCTTTGTCTATTGGCCAACTGAATACATTTACCTATTCCAACTTTGCAACTGAATCTGTCCATCTGGCATCTGTAACTACCTTGGACTCAATAATAAACTTTGCATGGTCAACCTCAACCTCGAACAGTGAATCAAACATACTGTTAAAGAAATCAGCACCAACCTATTCATTTACATGCTTGATTATTTCTTCTTGCTCTAGAATCAAATCAAATTCGCTGGTCCAATCAGAAACTGATTTCAAATCTCCATTACTACCATAAATTGAAGGAACCAATTTACTATAACCTTCCCCAAATGTTTGCAATTTTTCATTTATAAGCACATCCTTCCTTGTGAAAAATGCATAGGCTGCATTCATTACCTCCACCATGTCTTTAGTGTCACTGATCTTGGGATGGAACTCATCACTATACATCATTGCAGTATCTAGCTTATCCATTCATCTACTTCTTCCTGACCAAACATTGAACAAAGGTCCAAGAAAAGAAACAGCCTCAGAGGATGTTTTACTTGCCTCTTTCAAAGAAATGTGCAAATCATGAACTACCATCAATTTTCCTTTCAATACATTAATCTCGTGTTTTAGAATCCCTGACACAACAGAGATAGCCTTGACATTTTGTTCCTTTTCAAGCTTTTCAATTTTCCCTGTGTTTTCCTCCATTTTTGCTGTCACATCAGCTGGTATTTCTTGTACTTGTTCTGTAATCTGTATTGGAGGGGGCTCATTTGCAATTTTTTCTTTCAACTCCACTAACTCTTCCTCCAGAGCACCCTTCTTCATCAGTGTCTCTTCATATTTTTTAGACAATGCAATCAATTGGGTATATGTTTCTATGTATCTTCTTGACAAATCCTCTATTTTTGATAAATTCATGAAAGAAACTTGAGTAAAAAATGAGGCAATCTCCGTGTCAGTTGTGTTTTGCAAGTTCTAGATCATTCTGTCAGCTTTCTTTTCTACTTGGATATTTAGAAGGTGGGGATTTTGAGTGGAAGGGGCCAAAGACCAAGCATCAAGTGTCTCTGACTTAGGATTAAATCCTGATCCTCTTATTACATCTCCAATTTCAAATTTAGTTTTAAACATTGGGTCCTCTTGCTTCCTAATCTGATCAATAATAAAAGTAGACTGGATATCCCAGTCAGGCATCATAATCATACCAGTACTCTTAATCAATTGTCTTGCTTGTTCCATAGATATTTGCTCCCTATCAGGATCATATTCCTGTAGTGCCTTGATGAGATCTCCTGTTTCTTTTCTTCATTTGATTCCTCTATGATCAGATTTTGTCTTAATTGTTTTTGTTTCAATCTTGTCAAAAAACTTTTAAATTCGTCTGACTTAATAAAGTCATCATCTTTCATGAACTCATTTGACAACATCACACGCTCATCAAATCCTTGAGTAAGGGCTTCGTTTGTTTCTCCTCGTTCTTCATTCTGCCCTACTTCTCTGAGATGTGTCCTTGTTCTGTAACAATTTCTCTAGCAGGGTCTCTCCTCACAATTGTACTAACTTCATTGGTTTTTTGTTTCTTTGCAGCTAGGGTAGATTGAACTTCATTCCCACTCTCTACATCATTAGCAGACACACTAAGTTGCCTCTTGCCATGTGAAGAATGTCCATCTTGGGGGTCTTGCTGTTGAGCAGCCAATTCTGAATCTGGAATTTGAGGCATTTGTTCCATCAGAGTTTCATATAAACTCAGCATTTTGTTAATCCTCTCCAGGTACAGGCTATCAGGGCAAAAACCTAAGAAACTAGGGTTGGCGGCCTTCAATTCTGCTTCAACTCTCATCAAATCTTTCTATTTTCTTCTCCTTTCTTGTACTTCATCTTTTCTCAGCAAATTTCTAACCACATCTTCATCATCCATTGGTTCATGGTCCTTTATTGTGGCCCAAGGTGTCATTTTTGGCATTGCAACTTTAATAAATTTTTTTGGATCATAGAATCTAGACACAACATTAACCAACCTATACTATTTAAGGAAATTGTTTACTTCATCAAATGAACTCCTACCAATGGTAAAATCAGACGCAACCCAAAGCCTAGGAAGAAGAGAACCCTTCCTATATTTATCAAGGTATTCTTTTTCAACTAGGGTCAACTGCCAGATAAACTCCATAAAAGCAATCCTAATTGGAATAAATTTTGGTAAAATATGGGGAGGCTGAGGACACCCATAGACTCTAATCACAGTAAAGTTATCAAATGAATAAAAGTGCCCCTAGTTATGTGAAATAGACCAGTGTGGAACAAACTGGTAAGGTCTCAAAACTCTCCTAACATTAATTGACAATCGTTCCCTATTTATTCCTAGCATTTCCATAATTGGCAAAACAATCCAATTTTCAAAGAAAAGGAAAGAAGAATGGGGAGAACTACTGTCCCAAACCTGGGTCCATCTTTGTATTGGCATTAAGACACTGAATTCTTCTTTGAAAAGCTCCAATTCTTTATCCATGAATTCAACATTATAGAACAAGATTAAATGCATCAGCAATGAATAATGCTTGAATGTAGGGCTGGGTGCACCACTCTGAATTTCAACTAGAGCATTATGAATGTGTTCAACCACATAGCCCACATAATCATAATCTTTGTTAACATCTAGGTGTTGAATGTCCATAGCCATCATCAGTAATTCAGCTGACACTATTGAATCTCCATCAAAACCCAACACTTTGCATAATCCATAGATTTTACAATGCATATAATGGTGGAAAGGCATGATGTCAAATGGTGGTTCAATACTCTCTAGAATTATAATTGGCTTCCTATTCACCCTAGGAATGTATCTGGGGATTGCATGCTTCTTGATAACACCTTTGTATTTGTCATAATCCTCTACAATCTGCTCCATATATATATCTATACATGCAGCACCAGTAATCTAGAAAGCTTCAACAAAGCTAGCTCTATTAATTGAAACTAGGGTAGATTGGTTCTTTCTTCTGATTATCCTATATACTAGGCAATAGCATTTGGCCAACTCTTTGATCAAATCCACATCAACATACACATCTGGCACAATTAACTTTGCCATATTTAAATCCCAAGGGTTTGACATCGGGACACCCTTAACCCTATTATTCCAGAAATAATTAAACAGAGCAGAACCAGTCATATTAATCGTGGTAGCGTTTCTGCATTAGCTCCATAAATCTTTCCATGCCAAATCATTTGTATTCAAAGCAACGGAAGTCCCTGACATCAAATCTACAAATTCTTCTTTGTATTTCTTAACCATCTTTTCCTCAGTGGCACTGGCCTTGGAACCTCCAGGTCCTCTTGCTCTACTTGTCCTGGCCTTGGGCTTGAGATTGGGCTTTGGCTTGGGCTTGGGCTTGGGCTTGGGCTTGGAAACTCCAGTTCCACTCGTCGCGTGGCTCATTTTAGCTGCAGGAGAAAAACTTAACCAATTTTCTATAATTTTGCCACACCCAACACTCTGAATTCTCCAACGTTGTTGTAGAGCTCAATTCACTAGATTACCTCGAAGATAGAATGCATTAATGCAATTATACAAAATCTTGGCTCGACCATGCAAATTATGGTATTTGGGTGTCGTCACTTCTCTCAAGTCTCAAGTCTCATTAATTGCCACACTTGCATGAACTAGCTACTATGACATTAATTCAAATTTCAAACTTCAAAGCTGAAGTACTCAAGCGAAATTTGAATTCATGCCCTTCTATTTGATTGCGATTACCATTCAAAACTTTTACAGAACCCGACAAACAAGTCCACGTGTTAGTGAGTTAGCGACAATGCTACCACATCCTCTTAATCACAAGCTCGCAACCCCTTTTACGAATCCTCAAAGAATCTCATGAGTGAGCAACAGTCGTTGATCTTCATCAAGCCCTTCAGTCGCAACCTCGCAACAACAGTTGTAATATTCTTTCTTTACCCGCGAGCTGGCGACCACTGCAAATCTAACAAAATAACTTATTTCATCGCACACTCGCAACTCAAAACTTAACTTGACTTAAACCCTTGCGATCCCATGACAACAAGACACACAACCACCATCGCATGCTTGCAACACTTTTTGACTTAAGACTTACAAACCCTCGAGCATGCAATGACCACAAAATCAGACCAAAACTTACCTGTCGCCAAATCACAACATAAAATGCTAAACAACTTCAAAACTTGCGAGCAAGTGACGAAACCAACTAAGCTGCGATACCAACCACATCGCATGATTGCAAATTAAAATGACTTAACCGTGAACACTTCACAACCTTGCGATAACATAAAATCACACCCAGTTGCAACCTCGCAACATAAAATGGTCAAGTGAAAAACATCTTGCGAGGTAGCGACAACTAAAATCTCCCAGTACTCGTAAGCTCGTGACTTAAACTAACTTGATGATAAAGGACTTGCAAGCTAGAGATGACCATAAAATCTCAAAACTTTTTATCTCTTGACTGCAGCGACCCAATGAGTACCAACAAAAATTGATGTTTTATGTTAATTTACCATCATAAACAGGTGTGAGCAGTGGCACACAGAGCATTAATGACTTAGTACTTACTCGCTAACTCTCGTGGCTATAATGCATGGCATCAAACCAATTCGAGACCTCGCAACCAAAGCAATTTCATTAACAATCTCTAGCTCGCTAACATAAAATGCTAACACTCAAAAACCTAGAGACCTCGCGATTTAAACCCAAACCAACACTCGCTAAGTCACCACTTAAATTGTTAAACATGAAATTTATCTACGAGTTAGAGATGAAACATTAAACATGTCTGACCAACCGTTTGACCACACTTGATATTGACATGGACAAATAAAGAGAGGACAACTCAGATTTTCAATGCACGACAACTTCAGTTTACTAGCCAACTAAGACAAAAAACAAACACAAAACCCTAATCGGCATGAACATCATGTTAGGCATTTAATATAGAATAGCAGAAAGGTTCTAGTAGTAACAGTTATGAAATATGAATAATTTTATGGATCTTGTGACACAAATTGTTGCATTTCATGTTCAACATAATGTGGAACCAAATACCAATTTACTAATAATTCAATTGTTTACTAATAATTCAAATTCACAATTAAAAATATGAAATAAGTATCCGATCTGATTGACAAATTCAAGGAATACAATATCAAAAATCATCAATGACAACTATAGTATTGCAATTTTTCAAATTGAAATTGCAATATGACTCAAGAACTGTAGTATAATTATAAATACCTATAAACTGACTGCTAATTCACTTCAGTGACTCACTCCGAGGCTTCCATATCCCAAATGGAGTCAAGATCCGGAAACTGACTAGTACTAATAGGTTCATCTTCATTCTGAGTTAGGTATTCAAAAATGTCTTCATCTTCATGCTGACTCTAAGTCTGCGATCCATCATATTCATTTGTCTCAACACTAGCACTAGCAGTAACACCACTAGCTGTTAAAGTGTTGCACACCCCTCATCTTTCACGCATGGAATTCCAGATTACCAGTGCCCTATCATATGGAAAATCTCTAACATTATACTAGGTTACAAACAAGCTCAAGAAAGTTTCCAAATTCTTGTCTAATTTGTTTCTGATCTTTGATTTCAAAATCCCTAATGCACTGAAAACTCTCTCATCTTCCACCGACCCCAATATCATTGTTTGACATAAATCAACAAGTTTCAAATATTTTGGTATTGCAATACACAATGCTTCACTTTGATCTATCCTTTTCCAAAGCCTTGTGATTGATCCAGGTTCAAATGGATTCTCCAAGTTAACCAACTGCTATTTCATAACCAATGCAAACTGTTTACATTGTTTTCTAAGATGATCTGAATTTAAAATTCCTTCTATTGGTTGTCCATTGCAATATGCATCTTTTGAAAATGTCTATATCAATTCCTCTAGTTTTTTATGATACATCTTTGTGTCATTTGGATTATCTCCAATTGAATGCCAAAATTGAGGATACACACAACCCATGGCTTCAAGTATTTCTTCTTGAGGGAATCTTTCACGAATCTTAGTTGAAAGTTCATATGCAATAGACTTCAAATTATTACTAACAGATTTAACAATCCTATCAAAATCTTCCTTTTTAACTAGTAGTGCTTTGCCTCGCTTTCCCATCTTAGATTGGTGCATTGGTATTTGAAATCCTTTTACAAAGACACATAACTCATTTTTTGTATTGAAATGTAATATTTTTTTAGCATGATTCAAATCTGTAATTATCTACCACCTAAAAAAATTTGGGCTTCGCCCTATTAGATCTGAATATAGACCATCCAGGCTCAAGCATGTCATTTTAAGTAGAGTGCTATACTCATTGATAGACATAGTTCTGTCTTGGGCTTTCTTAACAAGTTTGTTCATTGAATCCAGCATGGGGAGAAGACTAGCTAAAGTTAACAGAGTCTTTATATCACTTAACTTATGTAAGAGATTAGGAGCTTTGTCTACTATGAGGCATTGCTCATACATTAGTCCGATCAAGGATTGATTTTCTGTTAGAACTCGTTCTGCTGGTCCATGAAAGGAGATCCATCTGGTCTCAACATCCTTGAGAAGCTTGTTTCCACCTGTTATTCCCTCAATGAAAATCTGAAATTCTGCAAAACATTTAGGACTTCGACAGAAGTATGAGTGGAGCTTGTGGACCAGATCTTCAACTTTTGACACTGTAGGGAAATTGCTTACAATTCTATATGCTAAATTCATTTGATGGGCCATGTAGTGAATGCCAACCATGTATGGTGCAATACTAGTTAGTAATCTTGCCCAAAGACTGGTCCTTTGACCTTGCATTACTGCAGCTCCATCAGCTCCAACACACACCAACTTCTTCGCAATTGTCAAGTCATCCATACTAGCAATTTCATTCAAAGCTTTCTTAACTTCCAAATATAAATTTTCTGCTGTTGAATTGCCCCTCATTTTACAAACATAGAGTAGATGAGCTCGACGGACGTGTTATTTTGCAGTATACGCATGCACACAAACCTAAGCAATGTTATCTACCGCAGTAACTTCATCTGTGGATAATGAAATGAAATTTGACTCTTTTACACTCTCTTGTAAATTTTTCTTTTCCACCTCACCGAGACAGTTTGCCATTTCCCATCCAACGTTTATTGACTAATGTGACATAGGATAGTGAGGAACATTCAAAAAAGATAATAAATTACTAAATTCTAGGAAATCTTTCATAGGATGCCCTCTTGACATAATATGAAAAACAACACTCATTTGAATAGTCTTTGCCAGGTTTGCATCTTTCGCTACATGTTCAAGCCTAGCCTTGATTGTATTTCCAAATCCACTATTACCAATCAGTGTCATTTTGTGGTTATGCTCTTCATATTTCGTGGCATACTTAACATGAAGACATTCTTCCTTTGATTTCCATCTTACTACTCGTGTTTCCTTTTCGTCTATGATCTATTTTTCATAAACCTTACCAATATGCTTTTCTATGGTGTGAAGCTTTAGCTATATCTTCTTCTCTCTTTTAGTTTTCCAGCTACAAATCTTACACCTGCATTTTGTTGGTTTTTCATCATTGTTTGGGACTGGTTCAATGAATGGGTACTTTGCTACCCAATCAATCTTAAAACTCCTTGTCATCTCCCACTCTCACCCCAGTTTTACTTTCCTTTTTCTTTTCTTCCTACCAACATCATCTTCAGTACTAGCATTTGCTTCCAAGTGAATTATCTCATTGTGTGTATCCCTTACAACATCTTCTACCATGTCAGTATTTTCATCCTCATTTGATGCATTTAACTCAATGACAATCCCACCTTGTGGTGGTGGTGAGCTACTGTGAATGGCTTCTGCAACTGCAGAAGTTGATGGACCAGAAACTTTGCCAATTCCAAAGAAATATTTTATGGTAGTATCTTTAAGTTTAGGTTTTGGGCGTTTTGATGGCCTCTCAATCCCTTCAGTTTCACCATCCTAAGGAGTCTTACCCTTGTTTGACATCCCAATCCCTTCACCACCCTGAGGAGTCTCAGTCTCACCCTTGTGTGACATCTCAATCCCTTCACTACCCTAAGGAGTCTCACCCATGTTTGACTGTGACATCTTGAGTCTTGACCTCTCACTACGAATTAAAAGTTAAAACTAATACTATCAAGTATGAAGAAATGATTACTCACCTTTATGCCTTCTCAATTCTCTGAATCAGGAATCAAGAATGCCTGGGCCTATGTTGCAGGATTGTAACTCTGGCCTTCCACCCCGCCCTACAATGTGAATGAACTTCGACTTTCCAACTCAATTTGCGGAATGCGAATCGAGACTGAAGAGCTCCCAATTTACTAATCAAGCATGAAAAAATTGTAAGAAAGAGTGTATTTATAGCAATCCATGATTGCATTTTTGGCGAATTGCGTGGGGCCCGGGCGTCGTATTTGCCAATAAACATTTAATTTAATTGCATTTTTTACGAATTGCACGGATGTGCAATGAACATTTAATTTAAGTGGGGCGAAATGGGTCCTCGAATTCTTATAATGTTTTAATTGATATTGACGAATTTGGCCGATGCGTGCAATGAACATTTAATTTACCATTGGCGAATTAGGTCCTGGGTACGTGGTCGTTTTACTGTTGCTGGCGAATAATGGAGGTGATCTAATACCCACATTTGAGTGATTCTAGGTGAATATTACGGGCATGCACGTCGAAGGTGTGTGGTCAATGGCAAAGCCAGATTCTACAGTGTGTCGTTAACCCCAAAATTCTGGGTGATTTGACCATGATGGTTCCCAAAACTATTTGCGTGGAATTCGCCAATTGGCGAAGATTCACCACTAAAAAAATCTCTGATCTCCATATTATCCCTCATCCACATATTTACCTTCATCTCCCCTCCCACCCACATCCAAAGCCCCATCCTTCTACAAGACCTTCATTACCTCTACTCCCCATCCAAATCCTTTACTCCATAATCCTCCAATCATTAATCCCAAATCCCCAATCCATTATCCCAATCCTTCATCCAATTCTTATCCTCCATTTAATCCTAATCCTCCAAAATCTGTACTATCCACATCATCCAGGTCCATCATCCATAATCTTATCCAAGACATGCTAGAAAAGGAGACAAAACCCCCTTCTCTAAATCAAGTTGCCTCATCTCCTCAAGTCCTCCATCCACCTCAATCACCTCCACATCAAAATAAATCCCAATCCCCCACACTTCATGATACCCCCATTCCTCCATCTCTCCATCTACTCACATCGAAGGTTCCATATCCTCCTCCATCACACCACCCCCACAATCCCGAACATGCCAAGGGTTTGTTCTAAAGCATGCTAGCATAGAATCCTCTCCATCTCATGATGCATCACACTCTAATCCATCTGATGATCTCATCCCCTCCACTTCCTCTCATGTTCATATGATTCCTCTATCCAACTCTCTCCCTCTATCGCATGATCCTCTTCCATCTCATGGTCCAATCACCCCTCCCACTCCATCTCATGATACCTTCCCTAGTCAAGATCAAAGTATCCCTTCATCTCCATGTCATGATCCCAATCCATCTAAAGATCCCAATCCTCCTTCCACCTCCCGCCCCCCTCAAAATGAACTCTCATCTTGTTTCTGAAATAATAAGGGTCCTCAAGATAACACTCAAGATGTTGGTACATCCGCTATTCCTCATAAATCCAAAAGTATTTTATATAAATCAAAACCCCACCATCCCTCATCTTCCACATCCATCTTAGGACCCTATGTTCCAAAGCTAAATCCTCCATTCCTTCCATCCATTTTGGGTCCTTACATCCCTCCATCCACCACTCCATCACCTCAAATAATCCCTAATAAAGATCATCAAAGGCATACATCATTGAATGCCTCCCAACACTCTCCTTCCATCATCCCACCATCCATAAAATCCATAAACCCTTCATCCTCATGCACCCATCCCATTGCTATTGGAAGCAATTTGGATGCCCAATCTAAAAAGAATAAAGCTCAAAATCCACAAAAATCAAAGGATCAACATGTCCCCTCAAAATGACATGCTCAAATGAAAAATATGATCCAAAATAAAGAAAAATAAAAAAGGCCACAAAGGCCTTAAAAAATAAAATAAAAAACTATATGGATTCCCAAACTATTCAAAGAAGCAAGGAATCTCAAACCAAAATACAAATTCACATCCAAACATGCTAATCCAAAAGATCCATCCATTAATAAGTCCTCCAATCCTCTATCTAACGCTCCTCCATCTTCAAAATCTATTTTGGTTCCTTATATCGCAAAATCCACCATCCCAACTCCATCATCCCCTTCTTCTATTTTGGGTCCACATTTGCCAAAATCCTCACTTTATCCTCTACCTAATTCAAAATCCTCTCCTCCACTACTCCACCACCCTTCAGGGTGTGTGCCAATGTTGATCTTCCACAAATTTTTAAAAACCCCATCCATTATCCACCATCCATTTTTCACAATCCCATTCCGTTAGTCCAATCCTTTTCAAATCCTTATCTTCCTTCCCCTATCCATTTCATCTCCCCAATTATTTTTACCAACATCTATTAGCGTACCTCTAGTTCAAAGCAATAATAAGGGATACCATCCATGGAACTAGATGCTTGAGCGCTTCCTTCCCCCTTCATGCATCCACTATCCTCCAAATGCACTCATCCTCATCCTTATCCATCCAAACTATTCCAAACCAAAAAAAAAAAATCAAAAATAAAGAAAAGTACAAAAAAAAAAATTAAAATCAGAAAAAGTAAAGAAAAATCATTTCATCCAATGGTGAAAACCACTCCTTGTGGCACCTTGGGTAAGTACCATGATGAAAACTTGGCAAACAAGTGTCATGTGTAATCCCCTCACCCACTTGAACTCTACACTTGGGGGAAAGCTTTATCTAGGCAATCCTTCCATCCACATTAAGCCCATCCGCCTTTCCTATCTTTGATCTTGACTATCCTATCCATATCCCCCATCTCATATCCGTCATCCTATCCAAATGCAGTCCTCCATTTTTATCTTTGGCCTTGATTATGTTAGAGGCAAAATAATGTATATGCATGCTTTGGAGCACACAAGCCTTAAATCCTCTACCATCCATATCCATTACACATTATCCTTCCACCTCATACATCTTTATCCACCATCCTTACATCCTTAATTCCACTACCTCTAGTATGAGGCATTACACCCCCTTGCAACATAGTCTTTGGGTCTCCATCATCCTACCCTCCATCCTTTATTCCTCCATATCCATCAACTCAATCCATATTTCCCCTATCCAAACAATATCTCCCTCAATCCATTTATCCATTCTCTTACCAATCCTTGGTTCTCCCTTGTCATTGGTTCCAGTCAATCAAATCCTATCCACCAATCCACCCAATCCTATCCAATTATATTTTTAATCCAATATTTTGTCATCCAATCATTAATCCCATCCCCAATCTAATCCTACTCAATCATCCATCCCCCTTTTCATCCTATCTAATCATTTATCCTTCTTCCATCCTATCCAATCCAGCAAATTGAGCTTTTCCCATCTACCTAAACTCACACTGACTTGAGCCTAATCCAAACACGCATCCATACCGTGCTAATCAAATCCAAGTGGCAATCCTCTCATCTGTAGACCTTGCGCATCCAACTTACCTTTTGCCAATCATCAATCTGTATCCAAATCCATCACCTGCCCATCATGATGCATCCTTCCCTAGTCCGACAGTTTATCCAAATCCATGTCCTACTCTTGGCAAGAGATGTCATTTGGTCATGCGCATATTGTTTGCATGCTTGATCTTGTGTCCCATGACTATACTTGCTAATGACTGCCTTGATCATCCTATATCTTGGTATGTCCTGGCTGGTGTATAATGGGGCATATTTTTCATGGTATGGTGTGTTTGGAGGTTTCCCTTGTATGAAGTGACAACCTTGCATTAGTGTTTATCAACACTTTCATGATTGTGTGCAAGAGAATCCTATTTGTCTGAGCATCAGTCCATGCCTCGGATCTTCATATCATCCTGGTTCTTATAATCAGTGGTGTTGACTATCCATGGCAATATCAAACCTAGGTTTTCTCTCTATATTTGCTCAACAAGAAATCCCATCCATTTGTCATTTCTTTATCTCATTTCATTCACAAGACTCCAATCCGTCCTCTTTCCCTCTTTATCACTCTCATCCTTTTATCATCTCGTCTTCTCATCAATTTCGAGAGCACACCCATGTTCTTCGAACCCGTATGTCCTCTCGAGGGGGCATACAACTACTTCCTTGTCATCCTTCCTCCTCGTTATTCTTCCTCATCTTATGACTGGGGTATCATGCTACTAGTCCTTATCCTTTTCTTCCACTATGTTTTATTCTTCTTTGATATAACATTTCATGACACTATATAAAAGAGGGGAAAAATAGAGACACCTAAAATTAATTAAATCAATATTTAATCAATTTAAGCTTGTCAACATAATTAATTGATTTAATTGTGTTATCCTTATTCCTCTCAGTGTTAATTACATCTAATTAATCCTATCACTACTGTCCAATAATTAATTTATCAAATAAATTAATTATTTCCCTATTCTTCTAAAGTCCCTCCAATAATTATTTCCTCTAAACCCACTTAGTTAATTAATTTTAATTAACTAGCCTAGTCATGTGATTCCTACAAATCACTTTTTCCTAATCCCCACTCAACCTAATTAATTCTTCTAGAATCTCTCATAATCCCACTTATCATTATTCTCCAATTTTAATTTCCCCCACTCATGTCACATCAATCTTGAACCTCAAAAAATTTCAAATTTCTTTGAATCCCCCAATGCATCCTCACTTTGAAATTCAAATCTCTTTTCCCTCATTTTTCCCAAGTAATTTTATATTATTTTTTATTTCTCCAATGCATCATTGATCCATGTCCACTATCTTGAATCAATCTTAGCCTTTCATAAGAAAATCAATCCTAGCCCTCCATTGGCCTCCTCCAATCTATAAATTGGAGCATCATTACTTCTCAAAGGGGTCTTCCATTCATCTATCCTTATGTTGCCAATTTATCCTCCTCTCATTCTTTCTCATAATCCTCTATCAAATCCTTTTATCCATCATCCAAATCCAAATCCTTAATCCCTAAATCTTGTTGAGCACTTAAGAGAAATCCATATCCACAACAAGCAAAAGAGAACATCAAGTGGAGAAATCAAAGGTGCGGCTTCACTTCATCAATCTCAATCCGAGGAACAAGTGGAGGCTTCTACGGTATAATGGTGTTTATTGTATTTATTTGATATTTTATACATATTTTCATCCAAACTAACCATTTTCCTCTCATCCTAGTTTCCCCCTGGTTCAATGGGAAGCAATGGACTCACGAGTTTTGAGGATGCCCATTTGTGAAATATCAATGCCATTCAAGATTTAATAGACAAGGTTGTTGATTTTTTGGAGAAAGTCACCAGTTCCAGCTAGAATTCAATTCTACATGTGGCTGCAAGAACTATACAAACATAATTTGTATCTAAATTTTTGAGAATCAAACCCAAAATCTTATCCTACATCAATAAGTTTATTTTAACAATACTTATTATTTATTATTAAAATAAGTCAAAGTTTCATGCATTATTATTATTAATTTATAATAGGGTCCATTTTCACAAATTATTAGTTGTGTTAAGATGCAAAAAGTGTATTTGGAGTGCATGATCGATGGCACTCGACACTCCTTATAAGAAGTTTACATTATGGGGAGGATATGTTCTTTCCTCACAAGTGACGACATGAGCCTCAAAATCCAAATATGCTAAGTTGCTAACATTGGAGGTTGGAGGCATCAGAGGCTAGAGAAAAATCAATGTCCTCTCATTAGTCACCAACAACAGGGCCTCACATCAAGCATGGTGACTTTTTTTCAGTTGTGTATTTACTTCCAATTGCAAATGGTGTGATATGTGCTTCATTTTTTTGGTTTTCTATTTTATGTAGCATGTTGGATACTGAAAGGGCAATTGTATAGGAAAGAAACTAACGTTCATGATCCTTTGACTACAAAGATCCACCAATTTCCATACTTCATCAGAAGATGACCGATTAGTGAATACGTTCACTTGCAATTATGATCATGTGCAACAAGATCCAGACATTGGTATGCAATTTTATGTGATTTTTTTCTTTTCAATGCTCCTGTGTGGTTTGAATAATTGGAAATTTCACATTATGTTGGGGGGGGGGCATAACATAAATGTTCCATTTCCATTTCAAGATAAATCAGATAAAGTCAAGTGCAACATCTAGTAGCAGTGGTAGTTTCCTATGTTGTTCAAGATTAGGTGGCAAAAATTGACAATAGTGACTACAATTGAGAACAACATTTGGTTCTCATAGATGTAATGTGAAATCGTTCCATGTTTTGTTTTGTTTTGTTTTGTGTGAGTTGCATTTCCTATAAATTCCTTGATGTAGAAGCATAGCGGTAAACAAATGCATCAAAGTAAGTTAGTTCATGGATCTTGAAAGGGTTTGTGGGATGATCCAGAAAACCACATGATGTGAACAGTTGGTGTTAGGAATCGGGAAGGACAACTGAGAGGGGGGGTGAATCAGTTGTCAACCAGTTTTCAATAAATTATAATGCAAATACAAATTATTCCAACTTAAACGTAGTGCAGGTAAAATAGATTAACAGTTATAGTAGTACCGATATAACTTAATGCATGAAACAGAAAGAGAAATAACATCCACAACACATGACACCAAGATTTTGATGTGGAAACCTAGTAAGGGGAAAAACCACGGTGGAAAACCTTACCCACAATCAAATGATACTACTACTGATAGTAAGTGTATACAAATGGGGTTTGCACATGCAGAAAGGCCAACTACCTAGAGCTCACTACTCAATCACAAAATAGTAGTCACAATGACTACAATTGGATGGTTAAATCCAATGATAATGTACTACTCAAAATAGCATCTGCAATGCTGGATTCAGTACCGGTTTAAGCTCCGAACATGAGTGTCAAACACCTTCATAACCTTCCTTCAAACTTCAAATAATGTCTGCGTGATTTGCACAAGGATATGCTTATTTTCGCTCTTCAATACTCAAACACACTCATACCATGATCCTATATTCCAATCTTCAATAAGATCTTACAATCATATATACAAAACCTAAGGCCAAATGTATAGGTCGGCTCACTAAATATATTACAATTAAATCAATTACAAATAAGTTGATGTGATACAACATGTCGGCTTAATACATTTACCATATTATCCAATCAATAAACCATATCCATAATGTGCCATGCTGATCTGGAATAGCTATCATGTACCGGTCCATAACCTAGACCTATCTACCGGTAAAGGCAAATCTATCAACCCGAATAGACCAATAATCAAAACACCAAATCCAAACTTTCAATCCATGTCTTCGACATAACCAAATGATCTCCAAATGATACCAAGTTATCATTGCTACTAGTGAACCATATAACCTACTGGTGAACATATACCGGTGACTGTGCATAAGCCAATATCCATGCCGGTGAACACAATATCCCAGTTCAACAATAAACCAATATAACCATAGTGCCAAATCAACAATGTAGAACTCCAAGAAGATAAGTGTTGACATCAATGTCAAAATCAATGCAACACATGATGAAGTCATCCATAATACCAACAATCTCTCCCTTTGGCATTGATAGCAACACTAGATGGAAAAACATCTCAGTTCCAAAAATAGAATGCTAAAAACCAATAAACCAACAATCTCCCAAAGATAGATCAATACAAAGTTTGATACAGAAACAAAACCAAAAATACATCTATCCAAAGAGTATATCTCTCACTTAAGGTATAATGTTTTTCCATAGATATCTCTGCCCCTTTGACATCACATGCCAAAGTAGTTAAGAATTCAAAATATAACATTCAGCCAACTACTCTCCCTGAGAAGTAGCTCTCCTCCATCAAAGCCGGAAAAAGATTTTTCTATTAGTCCCTGCCGGTTTGATGCCAATCTTCATTATTCAAGTCTCTACTAGTGGGGAAATTACCCCAAGCTTCTCTTTGAGATATTCAAATACTTCTTTAGGAAAAGGCTTTGTAAAGATATCTACAATTTTCTCTTGAGTATACATAAACCAATCTTACTTCATTTGCTTCAACATTCTCTTTCAAAAAATTATACTTAATAGAAACATGTTTTGTCTTAGAGTGAAATAACGGATTCTTTGATATATCAATTGCTGCTAAATTATCACAATAAATTATTATCGGTTCTTTTCATTTTACCTTTATATCTTTCAACATTTGCTTGATCCATAATACCTTAGCACAAGTAGTTGTTGTTGCAACATATTCTGATTCTGCTGTTGATAATGATGTAAACGTCTGCTTCTTACTTATCCATGAAATCAATCTTCTGCCAAGAAATAATGCACCGCCAGTGGTACTCTTTCTATCTTCTACATCTCCTGCCCAATTTGCATCGGTGTATGCACACAAATCAAAATTTTCATCCTTAGGATACCATAAACCAAGATTTGTTGTGCCTTGTAGATACTAAAAAATCCTTTTAACCGCAGATTCTTGATTTTCTTTAGGATTGCTTTGAAATCTTGAAACAATACACACTGCATTCATTATATCAGGTCTAGTTTGTGTTAAATATAGTAATCCTCCAATCATATATTTTTACCTTGTCAGATTAATAGGAGCTGAATCATCCTTCAATGTTAATTTATCAGTTGTAGTCATAAGAGTGCTTACCGGTTTGGAATTTTCCATACCAAATTTCTTCAAAATTTCCTTCAAGTACTTTGTTTGACATATGAATATACCTTTATCTATTTGTGAAATCTGCAAACCTAAAAATAATTTTATCTCTTGATATCATAGACATTTCAAATTCTTCCTGCATCTTGTTAGCAAAGTCCTTACATAATCCATCTTCACCTCCAAAAATGATATCATCCGCAAATACTTGAATAACCAAAATATCATCATTGGTAACTTTGTAATACAAATTTCTATTAGCATTACCTATTGTGTAACCAAGCTTCAAAAGATATTTATCCAATCTAGCATACCAAGCTCTAGGAGCTTGCTTCAATCCATATAAAGCTTTCCTTAACCTGCAAACCATATCCTTATTATCTGTCAAAGAAAATACATTAGGATGTTCAATGTAAACTTCCTCCTCAAGATCTTCATTCAAAAATGCAAATTTTACATCCATTTGATATACTTTATAGTTCTTATAAGCTACAAATGCAAGAAATAGTCTAACTACCTCAATTCTGGCTACCGGTGCAAAGGTTTCATTATAATCTATTCCTTCTTTCTATGAATAACCCTTACAAACTAATATTGCTTTGTTATTAATTACTTCACCATCTTCATTAAGTTTATTTCTATATACCCATTTAGTTCCAATTACATTTTTGTCTTTAGGCCAGGGAACTAATGTCCAAGTATTGTTCGCTTTTATCCAATGTTCATCCTGGCATGCTTCAATAACATATGCTGGTTCAACTTGAGAAATTAAGCATACCTCTTCATTTGCCAATCTTCCTCTAGTCATAACACCTTGATTCTTATTTCCAATTATCTAATTTTCTGAATGATTCAATCTTACATACCTGGGTTTGTTTTGATTAACATTCATAGGTTGTTGTTCTTCAGTCGCAGTTGAGTTCTCTGATGATGCTGGTGTGACTGGATCTTCACTTTGTACTGCTGTAATTTGTGCCAGTTGATGTATAATCATTTCAACGACTGGTTCTTTAGATCTTAAATCTCCTCTAAAGTGTTCATATATCTTCACATTAGTACTCTCAATGATTCTCTATAACCTTTTATTATAACATCTATATGTCTTGCTTTTAGATGAATAACCAAGAAATATTCCTTCATCCCTTCTAGGATCAAATTTGCCAATATACTCATCTTTTCTAATATAACATTTGCTTCCAAATATTCTAAAGTACTTAAGAGTAGGAATTTGACCAAACCATAGTTCATGAGGGGTCTTACTGGTTTCACTTTTGATGTGAAATTTGTTGAAAGTATAAACCGCCGTATTCACTGCTTCTCTCCAGTACACATGAGGTAGATTTGCTTCCATCAACATGGTTCTTGTTGCATCCAGAATAGTTTTGTTCTTCCTTTCCACAACTCCATTCTACTGGGGTGTCTGGGATGTTGATAGTTGTCTTTTGATTCCATTCACTTCACAGAATGTATTAAGTTCTCTAGATGTAAATTCTCCTCCTTGATCTGATCTCAAACATTTGATTTTCTTGCCAGTTTCATTTTCTAGCATTGCCTTGTATATCTTGAATCTTTCAAAAGCTTCTGATTTCTCCCTGAAAAAAGTAACCCAACACATTATAGAATAATCATCAATTACATTAAGTATCTATCACCTTGTAGACTTCTTGTTCTTGCTAGACCACATAAATCAGTATGAATTAAATCAAGAATATTATTGGATTTCTTAGTAATGCTCTTAAAATTTTCTCTAACTTGCTTTCCCATTTGACATTCCTTACATACCAAATTATGAGGTTTCACAATCTTAGGTAAATCCCTTATTGCCTTAGTTGAACTGATTTTTACAATGCAATCAAAATTCACATGATAGAGTATCTTATGCCATAACCAAATTTCATCAATGTGTGCAATCAAACATGTCTTATCACTGGTATTCAAGTGAAAGATATTACCTTTAGTCTGATTACCGGTTGAAATCTCCAATCCAGTTCTATTTATGATTTTGTATTTCCCATTCTTGAATTGTAATTGAAATCCTTTTTTAACTAACTAATCAACACTCAAAAGATTATGCTTTAAATCTTATACATAATAAACATTTTCAGTATTGTGCTTACCATCCAAAGATAT
This sequence comes from Cryptomeria japonica, assembly GCF_030272615.1. Taxonomy (NCBI): domain Eukaryota; kingdom Viridiplantae; phylum Streptophyta; class Pinopsida; order Cupressales; family Cupressaceae; genus Cryptomeria; species Cryptomeria japonica. The sequence goes on from NC_081406.1 coordinate 198,668,323, forward strand.
AGTACCTCTTCCTTTGATTAAACAAGCTTTATCATCTCCAAACCTTACTAGACCTCCATGAATTTCCTGAAAATATAAGAATTTTCTTTTATCACCAGTCATATGATGCGAGCATCCACTATCTATTATCCATTCATATTTTTCTTCAATTTTTGCTACCAGTGCTTGCTCTACTTGTTTGACAATAGGTGTCAATTGATCTTCTTTTATTACAACAAAATCCCATCCACTATCTACTGGATCTTCATTTGAATCATCTGTAACACCTTCATCTGCATAGTAACATGACTTATCTCTATTTTTCTTAAATCTGTATCTCTAATATTCAGGGTTAGGCTTATATGTTCTTTTTGCTTCCTCCCTTAACCTTGCATGTCTATCAGGACATCTAGAAGCCATATGACCAACTTTATTGTAATTAAAACATTTGAAAGGTGCTTTACCTTCATACTTACTTCCTACTAGACCTTTAAGCATCTTCCTTGCAAATAGTACTTCAAGTTCTTCATTTTCTCTCCTCATGTCTTCAAGTTCTTTTGCATAAAGTACTTTCTGATTAGTTTTGTCAGATGATGATGATGTTGTTGATGATGATGATGCTTTGAAAGCTAAATCAGTCTTGATTGTAGCAACAAGACCAAATTCTTCAAGATCAAATGCTGAAAATTTTCCAACAAAAGTATCTCTAGAAACTGAAGTATTAGGCATTGTTCTCGTCTCATTAATAGCAGTCACTTTCATTTTGTAAGCTGGTGGAAAATCTCTTAAAACTTTAGACATAATTTCATCTTCACTTAAGGACCCTCTACAATATTTTATTCCTAAAAATATTCATTAACTCTTTCCATAAATGCTAAAATTATTTCATCTTCTTTCATTTTTAAATTTTCATACTTGACCTGGTAACATTCCAGTTTTGCAATTTTGATAGTGGTATAACCTTCATTCAATGTTTCTAGCTTATCCCAAATAGCTTTAGCAGTAGATTGGTCTGATAATCCCATGATTTGCTGATCTGATAATGCACTCAGAAGTGCTTCTCTTGCTTTGCAATCATTCTCCAATTCCTTAGCCAATGTCGGTGGATGAGGTTGATTCGGAGTAGGTCCAAAATAGTCATTCTTAGTAACATCCCATATATCTCTTCCAATGCAGTTTAGATGTGTTTCCATTCTGATCTTCCATATACCATAGTTAGTCCCATCAAGTTTCAGACTGTCCTTCCTGAAAATATTTGTTGCCAAAGGATCCCCTCAAGTTGTTAGGCTTCTGCAAAAAGAGGACTTAGCTTTGATACCTATTGTTAGGAACCGAGAAGGACAACTGAGAGGGAGGGTGAATCAGTTGTCAACCAGTTTTCAATAATTTGTAATCCAAATGCAAATTATTCCAACTTAAATGTAGTGCCGATAAACCAAACTTAAGTGCCAGTAAAATAGATTAACAGTTATAGGAGTACCGATGTAACTTAATGCATGAAACAGAAAGAGAAACAACATCCACAACACATGACACAAAGATTTTGACGTGGAAACCCAATAAGGGGAAAAAACATGGTGGGAAACCTTACCCACAATCAAATGATACTACTGCAGATAGTAAGTGTAAACAAATGGGGTCTGCGCATGCAGAAAGGCCAACAGCCTAGAGCTCACTACTCAATCACAAAATAGGAGTCACACTGACTACAATTGGATGGTTAAATCTAATGATAATGTACTGCTCAAAATAGCATCTGCAATGCTAGATTCAGTACCGGTTTAAGCTCTGAACATGAGTATCAAACACCTTCATAACCTTCCTTCAACCTTCAAATAATGTCTGCATGATTAGTACAAGGATCTACTTATTTTTGCTATTCAATATTCGAACACACTCATACCATGATCGTATATTCCAATCTTCAATAAGATCTTACAATCATAAATACAAAAGCTAAGACCAAATGTATAGGTCGCCTCACTAAAGATATTTTAATTAAATTAATTACAAATAAGTCCTGATGCGATACAACATGTCGGCTCAATACATTTACCACATTATCCAATCAATAAACCATCTCCATAAATGTGTCGTGCTGATCTGGAATAGATATCATGTACCGATCCATAACCTAGACCTATCTGCCAGTAAAGGCAAATCTATCAACCTGATTAGACCAATAAGAAAAACACCAAATCCAAACTTCCAATCCATGTCTTCAACATAACCAGATGATCTCCAAATGATACCAAGTTATCATCGCTTCTGGTGAACCATATAACCTGCTGGTGAACATATACCAGTGATGGTGCATAAGCCAATTTCCATGCCGGTGAACACAATATGCCAGTTCAACAATAAACCAATCTAACCATAGTGCCAAATCAACAATGTAGACCTCCAAGAAGATAAGTGTTGACATCAATGAAAAAATCAATGCAACACATGACAAAGTCATCCATAATACCAACAGTTGGCGGGTTCTTGTTCATGTCCAGGCTTGTGGTAAACCTATGTGAAAACCATGGAAGGTTGATGGGAGGTGTCTTTTGTTTGAATTAGGATCATGAGCCAGAAGAGTTGGACCTACTATAAAATGTTGGGAGTTTTTACCATGTTTGCACTAAGGGGGGCAAGGATGGAAATTAGTGTTCACAATAGTATTTAGATTAGATATAAAGTTGTATTATTGTTAGACTATTATATTGTTACTATGGTTTTCTATACAAGAGATTGCAGGGAATTGAGTTGTTAGAACAACTCGTATAGTTAGGGAGAGGTTTCCTATAATGTAGGAACTAAAAATTATATATATATATATATATATATATATATATATATATATATATATATATATATATATATATATATATATATAATTTCTATTGAACCTATGAAGAAGCACCGATTATTCTTGTGTAATATTATTTGGCTTGTATTTGACTTTTCCATACTTTCTAATGGTAAAAGAAATCTTTGCCAAACATAAATATACAACCATAATTATTAAACATATTAGTTTGCTAAATAAACATTTACTTATATAAAGAAAAAAACAAACAATCAAACAAACAACAACAAAACCTACATAAATTTACTCTATTAAAAATAAATAGTATACTATAAATAAGAATCTAAGAGGAAAGAAATAAATTAGATGAAACAGAAAAACATTGAAAAATAGTAGAATTTAGAAAATGAATGCTCCCCTTCTTTGAAACAAATTTGAAGGGTCAATAGTAAAGGAAAAGATAACCCAATAAGAAAAACCCAAACAAGCAAGATAAATAACAAACCAACCATTAGAAAGGCTTCAAAATAGGGAGATCTGCAACTATAATGGCAGGAACTTGACTTCCCCCTGTCTCCTTCTCCCGGTCCCCTTCCATCTCCTTAGGATCTTGTGGCTTTTCCCTCCTTGAGGGCTGTGGTTTTAAATGTTTAAGGTTGGGAAAGGGGCCCAATCGAGCTCCCATAATTTTGAGCCTTTGACCCATGTGTTGGTTACCCTCTTTTGGAAGACCCTCTGGTGGAAAATTCATCCTGTCGCCCCTTTGTTCCTCAACACTATCATGATATCTTTGCAGAACTTGAATAGGGGACTTATGTAGATAAACTAAAAGGTGGTAGTCCTACAAAAATGGTGAGAATCCTGAAAGGCCCATCCCCACAGACTATGTGTGTTATCAGCAAAAATAAAGTTGAAGTACTAGATGTTTTTGTTAACAAAGATATTGTTGAACTAAGCCTATCCTTGGTGGGGAAGTTTGTGGCTTATCGACTTGCTCTAGAATTGGTGAAGACATGGGTGTCCTCTAACTGGAAGTTGAAAGGGAGTATCTCGTCCAGTGCCATGGCCAATGGACTATTCCTCTTCAGCTTCACCAATCAAGCTGACCTGACTCATGTTATCATGGAGGGTCCCTAGGTCTTTGGATCCTCGAACAACCTTTCACTGTGTAAGTGGAAACTGAACCTTGACCCTTGGTCTGATCTGGCTGCTATGGTTCTGACCTAGATTCGCCTACCGGGACTCCCTCTAAAATTTTGGAACATTGAGATCCTTAAAGGGATTGCGAACTCATTTGGTATGTATCTGGCTATTGATAGTATAACACAAAGAAAATCTAGACTCCTGTTTGCACGGGTCTGTGTTAATGTGGCCATTAATATGGTCTTACCCACCAAAATTACTCTGCAGTCCAAACTTGGATCTTGGGTTCCACAGATAGAATATGAGAACACGAAAGCCTTTTGTAAAAAAATGTGAAAAATATGGTCATCTGAGCTCGGCATGTAAAAGGAACATAAACAAGAAACAACAACTGTCCACTAACTTTGAGAAGATTCATCAGACGGAGAACACAAATAAGGAGGAACCAACTCATGCTAATAATGATTCAAAGGGAGACTCCTCCCTGGGAGAAGACCCTCAAAAAGTGGTAGCCCCCTCGCAAGAGGTGATTGTGGCTACTTTGTACAATGATAAAAAGAAGAGTGTGGATGCCCTTTCGGCTTCTACCTCTAGTGCTGAGTTGCCTATGGTGGGTCCATTTCATCCCCTCTCCCTTGAGGAGCCTCTAAGTTTGAATCCCCTAGCTGCAAATGAGATTGTCATTGACTTAAATCAACTGGAATTTAAAGAACAAAGTACAAAAGAAGGAAAGGAAAATGAAAATATACCCAAGGAAAATATTCCCCCCAACTCTTTTGACTTAAGATTGGAAGCAAGGAATACAATGATGGTGACTCCCAAGAAAATGTTCAATGGTGGTTTTGGTAACCTAAAAGAAAACTTACAGATACTGGGTTTTTCTGCTACTCCTCTGCAAACTAAGACAAAACTCTGGGTTGAGTAGGATGAAAAAGAATAAAATGGATGGGAACAAGTGCCTATCAAGAAGAAGAAGAAGAAAGCTGATGTGGGGGGAAACATCAAAATGGGTGGACCATTGAACAAATACTATAGACAAAAGGAATTGGAATAGGAGGTAGCAATAGGAAAACATGCAACCTTGGATGGACTCCCATAAAACAAGAAAAAGTGGAATTAACCCAAAATTGATGGGTTTATCCCCTATTCAGGTGAGTAGGGTTCCTAAGATTTTTTCCATGATTATCATCTCCTGGAATGTTAGGGGCCTTAACAACCCATTAAAACAACACATGCTCAAATGCAAGTTATTGAAACAAAAGGTGGATATTCTTATGATTCAGGAAACTAAGATGAATAAGGATAATTTTCAAAAAGCCATTAACTTTTTTTGGCCCTCGGCTCATTTCATGAATAGTGACTCTAAAGGGGCCTTGGGGGGGGGGAATTTATACCCTCTAGAATCCCAATCTGTATGAAGGAACTTTGGTTTCTTTTGAAAGGAAATCCCTTATTATCAAAATGAGAAACATTAAGTCAAACTTACAATGGCTTCTAGTTAATGATTATGCCCCAAATGTCCGCAATATTAGGGCCAACTAATGGAGATCCATAAATTTACAAATTGAAAATAGAGTTGATGAGTTATGGATGATTGCTAGAGACTTAAACTCTCCCCTCTACCCCTCAGAGAAAGCTGGTGGAAATGAAGACTTCTCGGATAGTATGAATGAGCTAGCTGATTTCATCTCTTCCTCTGGCCTATTGGACATCATTCTCAATGGGTCAAAATTTACCTGGACCAATAGAAGGCAAGGGGACTATTTGATTCAGGTGAGACTTGATAGAGTGTTGATCTCTTCCAATTGGAATTATATGGATTCCTTCTATCTAGGGTCATCTCCTCGCTCGAGATCTGACCACAATGATATCCTCTTAAGATTGGATGATCTTGGGATTATAAAGCCATACCCTTTCAGGTATGAACTGATGTGAGCTCAACATAAATATTTCAGAAGGCTGGTTGAAGAATGGTGGAACACTCCTATGAGGGAACACCGATGTTTAAAATTACCCAAAAACTTAAAATCCTCAAAGAAAGATTCAAGGGTTGGAATAGGTAATCCTTTGGTAATATCTTTGAGCAAAAGAAGAACATAATTAATGAACTACCGACCATCCAAACTAAAATTGAAGAACAATAGGATGTGAAGGAGGACTCTAAGGAGGAATTGGATATGAGAAATTAGTGGCTTATTCTCAATAGAAAAGAAGAATTGTTTTGGAAACAGAAGTCAAGGATCTAGTGGTTGAAGGAAGGGGATAAGAATACAAAGTTTTTCCATCAATCCACTCTAAAACATAGATGTCAAAATAAAGTTAGATATCTTCTGAGAGAATATGGAACCAAGGTGAAGGAGGAGGAGGATATGGCAACCCTTCTCATCGACTCTTTTAAACCTAATCAACTTTTGATTCATGGGGCAATTCAAGACATGAACAACATGCTGGATGTAATACCTATAGTTATTGAGGATTCAGATCTCTTGGACCTCAACAAAAGAGTTACAATGCAGGAGGTGAAGACTGCTCTTTTCTCCTTCTCTCCTAATAAGGTCCCTGACCTTGATGGATTTCCGCTTTCCTTTTTTCAAGACTTCTGGGACATACTTGGGAGTGACTATTCAATACTGTCAGAGACTTCTTTAGAATAGGTAACCTCTTTAGACAACTAGGTGCCACTTTTGTTGCTTTAATTCTAAAGAATGATAATGGTGTCTCCACCAAGGATTTTAGGCCTATCAGTTTATGTAACACTATTTAGAAAATCATCTCCAAAACTATGGTCAATAGAATAAAACCTCTGCTTGATAAAATGATCTCCAAGTAGAAGAAAGGTTTGTGGAAGGAAGACCGATTTTAGACATGGTCATGGTGGCCTATGAGATGGTTGACTCCATGGATAGTAGTAAGAAACCTTCGATGGATTTTGTAGACACATAAAAATTTCCATTAATTTGTCCTCATTTAATTTCAAATTTCTCCGAACATCGGGCGAGTCCTTATTATTAAACTATTATTCCTCCATAATTCATTATTCATAATTTTCATCTTTTATTATATTATTATTAATATCTCATCATTTATCTATTAAATTTATTAAATAAAACATTATATCATATTCATGTATACACCTTCATGCATCCGTGTTATATACATTTCTCTATTTATTTAATAAAACCCTTTAATATCCCCTCCTACCACTTACCATTTCCTATTTACCACTCATCTTCCTTATACAACTCATCTTGCATTATCCCATATTCATCCCACAACATGAACTCACCTGAAGAAAATCTATTTAAACAAGGCCCCCTCTCTTATTTGGGTATCTCATCTTTATGCGCCGAACTTATGTCAATTTGCATTCTTCACCATCTTTGCATTTTGAGCACTCATTCACAACTTTTGCATTCAAAATTCATTGCTTGCATCTTTTGAGATCTTTCATGCATTCTTGCATTTTGTTTTCTTGATAAATCACACATCTTTTATTTTAAAATTATCTCCATTCACCATAGCCTCTTGTGCACCATGCTCTAAGAGCGAAATATTAAAAATACAAGACCTCGGTTGATAGGAGAGCAATGAAGGAAAATTCTTGTTAATGCATGTGTGTGTCTTTGTTTATTTTGGCTTTGCATGTGTGTTTCTCTTGTAGGTACTTTATTGTTAGATGTTGGAAGTGTTGGGTCTCAAATCAACAAATTGGATAGGTTCTAAGGAAATGCCAACTCCTTTGATCAAACCCTCCCATTGACTTGGCCAACTTATAGAGTGAACCTACTTGGTTACTTACTCCCTCACTTTAGGCTCTGCAAGACCTAGGCGAGCATACCTATTCACTAGTGGCTTTCGATGACTAATGCTTTTTATAACAAATTGTTTATCTTAATCTAAATTCCTCCTATCTCAGAATGGCATAGGTTCCTAGGATGGGTGGATTTTAGATGAGTTCAAGATTGTTGTTGTGAAAGCTATTCGATCTTTGTACTTGAAATTTATATGTATGTATACTATTGCTAATTGGTTCTATGAATCCTACTCACTTATCCTATAGTTTTAATGCAAAGGTAATTAATATGGTCAAGGTTGTGATTTGTGAATGACTAGTGTCTTTCCTGTTATTTGGGCTACATAGTCTTATATTTCCCTAGGACTTAATGTATGATTTGTGAGATGGTTTTTAAACCTACTCCCTTTGGTAAATCTGTTAGTTACTGTTTCTTATGAGATCTGTCAAGTGTTTATATCATAAACCACGTGAATGAATTTGACCCTAACCTTAAGGGACCATTCAAGGAAGAACTACAAGGAACAATTACAATCCCCAAGTAAATCCTTTTAATCCAAATTTATAATATAGGAACATAGACTTCACTGTAAGAATACGAATAACCTTATCTTCTTTAGATAATATCACAAACAACTACCTACAGAAAATGAGATAATCTACAACACATATGCAGAAGAAAACAATTGATTCTATTAAAGCTTCCAAAATGGTACAATAGTATGCCAGAGGCTATAGTATTTTTCTAATATCTTCTGTTCTAATTATGTCTTCATTTTACAAAATATGCTCATATAAATAAATGAGCAACACTTATTCTATGAGAAGTCATGTCCCTTCATCATTTTATTGAGCAATTATGGTGAATTTACCAATTAGTAATTCTAGTTAACCAATGGTCACATAGATATTCATTTGAATTTATGGTGATAAGAATTTATTGAGATTTGTTTTGATCTTTGCGACAATGGGTAATCATTTGTCTAGCAGTGCTTTGAATTTTTTATCGATGCTTATTCAACCTTACACGTGTGCTGTACTTCGATGAAATCATATGTCTCGATGGATTTATCTTATATGTCCCCGAAACACCATATTTCATCAACATCATTCTTTATTTCGGTGAAATTGACATCATCGCCGACACTTCTTTTGGTCTCATCGATATATTTATTTCATCGAAGCCTCTCTATAAGTGTTTATGTCGGTATAATATTTTATCAATTCATCAAAATCTTCCTTTTCGATGAAAATGCTTTTATCGCTAAGTCCCTCCATCATTTTATCAATGTTAGAATTCCATTGAAACAATCCTTCATTATCCAACCTTCGTACTAGCATCGATGAAATTTCCCCTTTCGGTAAAAGAAAAATATTCTCCTTTGACTCTTTATGTTCGGTCGATAACAAGTCATCGATGAAAATTTCTCATGTTTCATCAATCCTTTAATCTTTGATGAGAAAGATATCTTCAGTCAACATCTTTTGTGCTTCTTCGATACACTCTTTTCCTAGAAATAGCTTCATCGATAACATATCCATTGTTTCCTTTGATATTACTCTTTCGGCCAAACTTCCTCCCTTGGCGAGTTGTTCACATGTCTCATCGATACTATAGTTTCATCGAAACTTCTTTATTATATCAGTGGGACCACTTTTGATTTCCTCGATGTACTTTATGTCGATGGAACTAATGTTTTTGGTGAATCCTTTTGGAGCTCCATCACAGCCATGGTTTGTTCGATAAGTCACTTTATTGATAGGATAATGGTAGGCTTCTTCGATAAAGTCATTTCGGTCAGAGTGGGCTTTTTGCTAAAGGATGGACACTTATTACCACAACTTTAGTTTAGGCGATGTCTTAGGGGTTTTTTTGTATTGGTGGAATTTTTAGGGTTTCTATCAAAATTATCAAGGGCATATTTAGCCTTTTATTAATCTTTTCAAAATCATCTTAACTCCTAATAAAGCCATGGAGTTTTTAGATTTTTTAAATCTGATGCTCAATAGTGGCTCTGACTGGGGATAAAGGTATGTCACAAATACCTTGAAGGGCCTGGACTCTCTAGTGAATAGGGACCTACTAATTGTGGTTGGCGGTATATACAATGGAAAATGAATCCTAATATACTATACATGGAATAATATTTTAAGAAAAAAATCTCTTCAGGTACTGTCCATGTACTGCCAGTTCCTGATTATCTCCTGTAGCACTCTATATGTAATATGCATTTTATCCTGCCTTCTCCAGGATTATATATGGTCCTAGCTAGAGAGCCTCAAACTTCCCATGCTTTCCTTTCTCCTAATTTCTTACATCCCACATCAAGACCCAATCACCTATCTCAAATTTTCTATTTGTCGTTCTCTTGTCATACTCTCTTTATTTGATTCTGTAATTTAACATTTTGTTTTTGGGTCTCTGTCTTGATTTCATCCAACTCTATTAATTGCACAAGCCTTTCTTACATAGGATCAATGATATCAATCTCTTCCTGCACTATGAATTTGTGAACAGGCAAGAGGTTATCCAGAGGGAGTCTAGCCTTCTTGCCATAAACTAACTCAAATGGAGATCTTCCTGTAGACTTCTTCACTATTATCCTATCTGCCCAGATTGCCAGATTCAATTTAAAATCCCATGCTTTCTTATTCTGTCCTAACATCCTCTTAATAATCTTGACAATATTTTTATTACTAGACTCATCCTATCCATTACCTTGGGGATGATAGGGAGATGAATGAGATATCTCGATGTCATATTCTCCACAAAAGGTGTTGATTTATTCAGATCTAAAACACATACCATTATCTGTGATGATTCCTGGAGGGACACCAAATCTGACAATGATATTTTCCATCAAGAATTTGATCACTACTTTACTAGTAGCCTGTTTGGTAGGGATTACTTCCACCCATTTGGTTAGATAGTTAGTGGCTACCAAGATCCATTTGTGTCCTCCACTAGATTTATCATATATTTCCCTTATGAAATCGAATCCCCATTGTTGAAATGGTTCTTCAAATTGCATTGGTCTTAATGGGAGAGCTCCTTGGTATTTCATTTTTCCTGAGATTCTTTGGCATGCTTCACACTTTCTAACATACTGATAGGAATCATTAAACACACGTGGCCAATAATACCCTACCCTTAATATCTTGTGAGCTGTAGTTCTGGCATAAAAATGACCACCACACACCCCACCATGCATTTCTTGCAAGATTTTGTCTGCCTGACATTCATTGAAACACAATAGTAATATTCCATCTCTGTTTCTCCAATACAAGTCACCATTAATGATCACAAACTTTAATGATTTCAAATTTAAGGGCCTCTTTTGATTATCATTCATATTGTTTGGACACTTCATATGTTTAAGATAATACACACCATCTGTGTACCATACTGTGTGCTCAATACTAAAACTGGCTTCCTCAAGCCCCACTTAATTTATTTGAAATCCTTTAGAATCTGCTCTTACCATGAGTTTAGCTAATCCCTGACCCTTAATGACTTGTGAAATCTTGAGCTAAATATTAAATTCCTAGATTGGATTGATCCATTTGCACCTTTTTCCTGCTACTTCTATTTGTTTGAAAATATCTTTCACTGCTGCATTAGGAACATAAGTTGTGATCTCTGCCCCTACCAGGTATGGTCTAAAGTGTTTTACCGCTCTTACTAGGGCATAGGCCTGTTTCTCATTTATATCATATTTGATCTCAGATTGGCTCAATGATTTGCTGAAGTATGCAATGGGTTGCTCAAAACCATTTTGGTTCTTTTGTAGTAATACTGCTGCTACCGTGTGACAAGAGGCAAAAGAGAAGATCAAAAATGGTTTGCTAAAATTTGGTGATATTAGTACTGGTGCCTTAGATATTTCCCTTTTGATTACTACAAAGGAATCCAATTCTTCTGCATCCCAATCTATCTTGGCTCCCTTCTTCAACATTTGCACTATAGGCTTTACAATGTCTGCAAAGTTTAGGATAAATCTCCTGACAAAGTTGATTTGTCCCAAGAATGACTGAATGGCTTTAATGGTTTTTGGAATGGGGACTTCATTGATTGCGACCACTCTTTCAGGATCAATTTTTACTCCCTCCTTAGATACTATAGTGTCCTAGGAGATTTCCTTCCTCAACTCCAAAATGACATTTCTTTGGATTAAGAGAGATCCCATATTCTACAACTTTTCTGAATATCCTTTCAAGGTGATTGTAGTGGTCTTTAGCCTTTTTGAAGTAAGCGGTTAGATCATCCTGATATACCACCATTATCACATCTATTAGCTCTGCAAATGCTACATTCATTTCTCTTTGGAAATTTGCCCCACTATTAGGTAGGCCAAATGGTATCCTTGCATACACATAAGTGCCCCATGGTGTTGTAAAGGTTATCTTGTATTGCTCAGCCTCCTTGACTTTCACTTGGTTATAACCTGAGAATCCATCCATCATAGATAATAGTTCACATCCAGTCACCTTTTGCAACATGATATCCATATTTGGTAATGGGTAGTTATCTTTCAAGGATGACATATTCAAATCCCGAAGTCTAGATAGAGTCTTATATCTCCATTCTTTTTTTTGACAGGCACTAGGTTTGAAACCCAAGTGGAATACCTACAAGGTTTGATTATCCCTGCATCTTTAATTTTTATTATTTCTTCTTTCATCTTAGGTAGCAACGTTGGATTTATAGGTCCCTATTTTTGTCTAAATGGCTTGGCATCAGGTTTAAGGGGTATTTCATGTTGGAAAAGATCTTCTCTATAGGCTTTGAGGTCATCATATGACCATGCAAAAATGTTCCTATACTTTCAGAGCAATATTATTAGTTGTTGCTTCATTTTAGGGGTTAATTTCTTTCCAACAAACACATGCCTTGGTGACTCCTCGTTTCCCATGTTAACTTGTTCAACACCACTTTCTCTAGCTACAGTCATTTTAGTTTCTATTCCACCCTGTGCATTGAAAGTTCTTTCTAATGCAACCAAACCTCTTGGTGGTTTGTTTGATTTCAGCTGTATTATCTCCTATCCAAACAAGGTTTCTTTCCCATCAGTATTTTCCACAAAGTCATTAAAGTTAATAGCCTGTGCCTGATAATGATCCACACACTACAAAAAGGTTAGCAAGTCAACATCATCTTAAAAAATCTGCCAGTTGTACATATTATCAGGGATAGAAGGTCTAACTTTTATCTCCACTTTTGATATCCCATTTAATGTCATATCATTTTCCTTTAGTGCAATATTTTCCAAAAAGTCAGCCATTATGTTTTTTGAAATATCAACCCAATTTATTTGAAAGGCATCAAACAATTCAATGGTGTCCCACACTGCATTCTTATATTTCTTCAGTCTAATATGTTTAGATGCATATCTTTCCTTAACTTGGGACACTATCAGTTCTGAGTCCCCAAATACAATAAGGATTTTAATTCCATGCTTAACTGCTAGGTTCAGTCCTGTAATTAGAGCCTCATACTCAACAATATTTTTGGTACATACAAATATTAACTTGAAAGAATACTTAAATGTTTCTCCACTTGGTGAAATGAATAGAATCCCAACCCCACTTCCCTCTTTACTGCACGAGCCATCAAAATACATGCGCCACACTTGATCATTAGTTTCTTTGATGCAAGACTGAATTGGAGACAAATCCTCAGTCTTTGGCTTTGTCAATTGTACTTTAAAATTATCCATGTCTGATTGGATAAAACATACCGGCTCAGGCGTTTCCACATCCTCAATGATATATGAGGAATGAGATTCTCTTTCAATTCTCACTTCATGTCCATTTATTGGTATAGTTGCATATGACAAATCCAATTGGACATGTCCCACTATCAGGTTTGACCACTGTCTTGATAATAACATTCCATAATTTGGAGGGACATCCACCACTGTGATGTCTGTCTTGTAAGATGCTTTGGGGCATGTTGCTAGCTTGAACTCTACATCTTTCATAACACCCACTACTGGAACAGATCTATTATCCATAGCATAACACTTGCCGAATGTCATATCCACCCTGTTTCCAAGCTCTTTCTTGACTCCTATAGGCATAACATTTATTGCTGCTCCTGAATCAATCATGCAGTTTTTAATCATCTTATTATTGATCATTAGAGTTAGGTAAAAGGGATCTACTTGGGAAGGATTTTTTGTTATTATCAACCACAAATAGATGGCTTGAGTTGGATCATGTTCACCATTATTGTCTTGACCACCCTTCTTGTGTTCTTTCACTTTATCTCCTGAGACATCTATGATAATCCTTAGAGCCTTCTCTCTGTATTTTGGGAACTTCATCATCTCAAGCAATGGCACAGAGACCTTCATTTGTATCAAAACATGGGAAATGTCAAACAATGTGGCAATGGGTATTGGGGAAGTAGTTGTCATAGTCTACCTCTCCCTTTTGCAGTTTTGTTATCTAAACCTCTTTCTCTTTGGTTTTGCCTAGGTCCTTATCTTGGATATTACTCATTTTATTTATTGGTTTAGATATTTTATTGATTTCTTTTATGAATATTCCAGAGGGTTTTCCCTGCTCAAGGTTTATGGTTTTTTTTCTGAGAGCATAGGTTCTTTTGGCTTGTTCCACTATAGCCACCATGATTCTTTCCCTTTCTTCCTCAGCGGGGACCCTGAGTTTGATCTCTTCTTCCTAATTTGAGAATATTTGTTGCATACAACATTGTTGATTGATCCATCTGGAACTTACATCACCATCCCCTTCTTTCTCAAATGAGTTATATTCTTCAAATGATAGAAAATTTATGGTGTGGTCATCTGTATACATTCTTCTTCTTGTTGTTCTTGTAGCTTCTTTGCCACTATACATTGGTAAGGAGAATGTGGCATGTCACAGGCAAAGCACCATAGGTTATCATTTGACACTTGATTAATAGTTCTTTTTAGAGGATATGGTGTTTGCATATTATCCTTTTGACTCTTCTCCACTGGTTTTCCATCCTTCTAGGCAGTGTTGTAAGGCATATCGTGTAGTCTGGGTCTATCATGACGGAAGAATTGTTGTTTTTTTGTTTTGTTTACCTTCACAGATAAATCTTTTAGAACATTTAATACCTTGTCCAATTTATCTTCATCTTTAGTTTGTTTGGGAGCCTTTGGGTTGAACAACCTAGTATCTTCTCTCTTCCCAATTTTCCCAGCAACTTTTTTATTGTTTTATATAGTTATGGCAGCTTTCATAACTCCTTGAAGAGTTGTAGGGTTTTTTGTTCTGAGTTCATAATTTGTCTTGCTATCAAAGGCATTTATGTAGTACAAGATGCTTACCTCTAGGACTGGTTTTATCCTATTAGGAATTTTGTTTATAACTCTGTTAAATCTTCTATTGAAATTGACTACTATCTCATTAGGTTCTTTTTTGATACTTATGATTTCATGTAGTGCAAGCTCAGGGCTATTTTGATCTCCATACTGTTCGAGAAAAAATCTCCTAAACTCTGCAAGGCTACTTATTGAAGCATCAGGTAATGTTATGAACCAGTCTCGTGCATCTTTTGTTAAAGATTGCATGAATAACTTCATTTTAACATCTTCACATGGGAGGCAGAAATCTTCCATGACTGTATCGAAAGCTTTGCAATGTGCTTCTTCTGTGATAGCATTACTCCCAGTGAATTTTGGTACTGTAGTCCTGATTTCATTTGGGATGGGATGATGACACACCATCATTCCTGAAAAGTCAAATTTTCTAATATGCTCTGTATTCATCAATCCATATCCTCCCTAGAAGAAATTTCCATGGTTCTGACTCATGTTATTTTAATGGGGAAAATGGTTTCGGGGTTGGAATTGAGTTTGATATGCAAAGTTTCTATAATGATTGTACTGATGTTCAGGAGGTACATGGATGTATGCATAATTACCATTCTCATGATCATATAAGGGGTTTCCAGTTATCTTATAGGTATTGTTCTTTACATTGGTTTCATCTTTATGATTTCTTCCCTTGTCCGACCCTTGGGTTGCATGTTCACATATTTCTTTATACTTATTCAAGTCATGATCAATATCATTTTCATTGATATTGATACCCAACCTAACACATAATTCCACACACTCCCTTGTTCTTCCAGTATCTTTCATTTCAATAGCTACATCTAACATTTTTTTCGTCAAATCTACAAAATGGTCTAGTGCATCCATCTTGCTTGAACTTGAGGAACTTAATGTATTTGCTCTCGAATTTGGGTGATGATTTTCAAAACCAGGAGGGAATTTTCCTTTTCATGCTTTATCTGCGGCTACCAAGTTCTCATTTCTTAGGCATGAAGGAATTATATGGTTCTGTTTATTCCAAGATGACTATGAGTTATTTTCAAAGTAATACTGGTTATACCTCTCATTCATGAAATCATTCATGTGTTCCATTGGATTTTCTATCAGTTCTTTGTTTGGTTTTTTCTTGTTTCTTTTTTGATCAAAGTTAAATTGTACTATTGTATGGCCTTGTGTTATTGACCTCCTTTCGTACATAAAACTTCTTCTCTTTTCTTCAGAGTCACCACCTCTCCCTAGAGAGGAAATTTATTTCTTTTTTATATAAGTTCTTTCCCACAACAAAGTCTCTTTAAAAGAATACTCTCCCTAGTAGAATCGTCAATCTATTGGGTCTCAAATCAATAGATTGGATAGGTTCTAAGGAAATGACAACTCCTATGATCAAACCCTCCAACTAACTTGGCCAACTTATAGAGTGAACCTATTTGGTTACTTACTCCCTCACTTTAGGCTCTGCAAGACCTAGGTGGGTATACCTATTCACTAGTGGCTTTCGATGACTAATGATTTTTATAGCAGATTGTTTATCTTAATCTAACTTCCTCATATCTCAGAATGACATAGGTTCCTAGGATGGGTGGCTTTTAAATGAGTTCAAGATTGTTGTTGTGAAAGCTATTCGATCTTTGTACTTGAAATTTATATGTATGTATACTATTGCTAATTGGTTCTATGAATCCTACTCACCTATCCTATAGTTTTATTGCAAAGGTAATTAATATGGTAAAGGTTGTGATTTGTGAATGACCAATATCTTTCCTGTTATTTGGGCTACAAAGTCTTATATTTCCCTAAGACTTAATGTATGATTTGTCAAACAATTTTTAAACCTGCCCCCTTTGGTAAATCTGTCAGTTACTGTTTCTTATGAGATCTGTCAAATGTTTATATCATAAACTACCTAAATGAATTTAACCCTAACCTTAAGGGACCATTCAAGGAAGAACTACAAGGAACAATTACAATCCACAAGTAGATCTTTTTAATCCAAATTTATAATATAGGAACATAGACTTTGCTGTAAGAATACAAATAACCTTATCTCCTTTAGATAATATCACAAACAACTACCTACAGAAAATGAGATAATCTAAAACACATATGCAGAAGAAAACAAATGATTCTATTAAAGCTTCCAAAATGGTACAATAGTATGCCAGAGGCTATAGTATTTGTCCGATATCTTCTTTTCTAATTATGTCTTCATTTTACAAAATATGCTCATATAAATAAATGAGCAACACCTATTCTATGAGAAGTCATGTCCCTTCATCATTTTATTGAGAAATTATGGTGAACTTACCAGTTAATAATTCTAGTTAAGCAATGGTCACACAAATATTCGTTTGAATTTATGGTGATGTGACGTTAATGGGATTTGTTTTGATCTTTGTGGCAATGGTTAATCATTTGTCTAGTAGTTCTTTGAATTTTTTACCGATGCTTATTCAAAATTACACTTGTGTTGTACTTCGGTGAAATCATATGTCTTGATGGCTTTATCTTATGTCTCCCCGAAACACCATATCCCATTGATATTATTCTTTATTTCGGTGAAATTGACATCATCACCAACATTTCTCTTGCTCTCATCGATATCTTTATTTCATCGAAGCCTCGCTATAAGTGTTTATGTCGGTATAATATTTTATCAATTCATTAAAATCTTCCTTTTCGATGAAAATGCTTTTATTGCTAAGTCCCTCCATCATTTTATCGATGTTAGAATTGCATCGAAACAATCCTTCATTATCTGGCCTTCATACTAGCGTTGGTGAAATCGCCCCTTTTGGTAAAAGAAAAATATTCTCCTTTGACTCTTTATGTTCGGTCGATAACAAGTCATTGATGGAAATCTCTCATATTTCATCGATCCTTTAATCTTCGATGAGAAAGCTATCTTCGGTCAACATCTTTTGTGCTTCTTCGATACGCTCTTTTCCTCAAAATATCTTCATCGATAACATATCCATTGGTTCCTTTGATATTACTCTTTCAGCCAAACTTCCTCCCTCAGCGAGCTATTCACATGTCTCATCGATACTATAGTTTCATCAAAACTTCTTTATTTTATTGATGGGACCACTTCTGATTTCCTCGGTGTACTTTATGTCGATGGAACCAATGTTTTTAGCGAATCCTTTTAGAGTTCCATCACGACCAAGGTTTGTTCGATAAGTCACTTTATCGATAGGATAATGGTAGGCTTCTTCGATAGAGTCATTTCAGCCAGACTGGGCTTTTTGGTGAAGGATTGACACTTATTACTGATAGCTTTACTTTAGGCGATGTCTTAGGGGTTTTTTGGTATCGTTGGAAGTTTTAGGGTTTGTATCAAAATTGTCAAGAGCATATTTAGCCTTTTATTACTCTTTTCAAAATCATCTTAACTCCTAATAAAGCCATGGATTTTTTACATTTTTAAAATCTAATGGTCAACGGGCAGATTAAATCTTGCATTTAATTCATTTTCTCCATCTGCAACTTTAAAATTGGATATTTCTAAAGCCTATGATAGAGTGTCCTGGGAATTTCTCCTTGAAGTCCTACAGAGATATGGGTTTAATGGTAGATTCTTAGATTTGATTGAGAAATGTGTCTGCACCCCTAAGTTCTCGATCCTCCTTCATGGCTGCCCCAAGGGCTATTTTTCCTGTGGCAAAGGGCTAAGACAAGGTCACCCCCTCTCCCCCTATCTCTTCATCATTGTTGCTGAAGTGCTAGGGAGAAATATTGAAAAGCTAAGATGTGACGGTTCTCTAAAAGGTTTTAAAGCTACTTCATCCCTAAACCCTACCAGTACCACCCATCAACAATTTGTTGATGATACCATCATCTTTGGTGAAGCTTTTGTCTCTGAGGCAAAGCAATGGAAAAAGAGCTTGGACATATATGCTACTATCTCAGCACAACACATAAACTTTGTCAAGAGGAAACTAGCTTTTTTAAAATGTCAAACCCACCCTCCAAGCCAAAATATCCTCCATTCTTGGTTGCCAAATTGCCACCCTCCTAGACTCTTATCCTGGGTCGCCCCTTGTCTCCAAACATCCTAATCTAAATTTCTTGAATGGCTTGCTTGAGAGATTTCAAAAGAAGTTAGCTGGCTGGAAAGGGAAACTTCTCAGCTTGGCAGACAAGACACAGCTTGTTAAATATTGCCTTCAAAATATGCCCTTTTATTACCTCTCTTTGTTCAAGATACCTAGGGTGGTTGCTGAAAAAATTGAAAGGATCCAAAGGAGGTTCCTATGGTCAGGTATGGAAGAAAAAAGAAGACTTTCCTTGGTCTCTTAGGATAAAGTGTGCAGACCCTGAAATTATGGCTGATTGGGGACAAGGAAGATTAAATTTTTTAGTAAAGCTCTTATTGCTAAAATAGGTTGGCAATTAAATGAGGAACAAAAAGACTAAACTGAATTTTGAAAGCCAAATACTTCTCGAGTGATAATGGGGAAAAATTCATCATTCAAGAGGAGCTACCCACCATTTGGAACAGTGTGGCTAAAACTAGACATGACATCAAAAGAAATGACAAGATGATCATAGAAAATGGAAGAAAAACTAACTTCTGGAAAGACACTTGGATGCTTGGACAGTCTCTGGATTCCCTCCCACAATTAAAGAATATCAAGAAGTTCCTAAGATGTCATTGGGGGGAAGGTGCATGATTTTATAACTTGGAATAGGGGAGATGCCTCCTGGATTGATTTGAGAAAAAATATTTTCTCTGGACCAGAAGTTCAACCCACCATTAGAAGACTAATCTTGAAGGAAGCAACTAACCTCACTGCCATGCTTCCTAACTATTCTCTCTACACTCCTCGTGGGGAGGATTAATGGATATGGAAAAGGAATGCTTCAGGGAATTTCACTGTTAAGTCTGCCTACCACCTATTGGAGGAAAATAATGATAGAGATTTAATATGGAAGACAATCTGGATCAAGGGGATAATACCCAAAATTAACTATTTTTGGTGGGCGACTGCTCATTGTCGAATTCTAACTATTGACAACCTAAACAAAAGGGGGTTTTCTCTGGTCAATAGATGTGAACTCTGTTATATGGACTCAGAAAACATTGAACACATTTTTTTTACATTGCAGCTTTTCTTGGGACATATGGGAAGAAAATATGGAAAAAGCTAAACATAAATTGGGTACAACTTAATTCTTTCAAAGATTTCCTTGAGGCGTGGCAGTTATTCCCTTACTCTCACACAATTGCCAAGAGTATCTAGCATCAAACTCCGCCCTTTCTTTCTTTCTTGGAACATCTCGAAAGAATGGAACAACAGGATATTCAGAGAAGAGAAGAAAAGCAACAAAATCCTAGCCATCATCATTATACAACATATTAAGGAAAATATTAATGCATAATCTAATAGTTTCTCCAAAATCCTACCCTCACTTTTGGATCTTCGACTAAAACAAGTTTGGGGAATTCGACACAATTTTTTGAATGTTAATTGGCAAAGAATGATCTTGAGAAATTCTTGTTTATGGTAACCTCCTGAAATGGGATGGATTAAGTGTAACTTTGATGGTTGCTCTAAAGGCAATCCAGGGATCTCAGGGGTAGGAGGCTTAATTCGTGATCATAAAGGCTTCTTGTTAGTTGGGTTTGGCTTAGGTCTGGGGACAACTACTAACAATAAGGCAAAAGCTTGGGCAGCCTAGATGGGTCTTCAGAGACTATATGATATCACTAGAAGAAATGTAATTTTGGAAGGAGATTCCAAACTTATTATTGACTACCTTAATAATATCATCTATCCTTAGTGGGAGATCAAAGAGATAGTTGGTAAATGTAAATGTTGATGAAATTGTTTCAAGACATAAAAATACAACATGTCTACAGAGAAGGTAATAGGTCAGTTGACCTCATAGCCAATCAAAGTCTTCATATGCAGGACTGATAGACCTTCAAGTTTGAGAACAACTCTAGATATTTGAAGGAAATCCTTGTGCAAGAAAGAGGAATCATAAAAAAGAAGGCAGGAAGTGGGACCAATGACTTGTTGGAATGAGATCTTTTATTTGTTTTATGCCCGCACTATTAAATTTTTTGAATTGTTTGAGGGGCCCACACAGGTGGAGGGCTTACAAGGTGATGACTCAATGCCTAGACGACAAGGGTCTCGTCTACAACTAGATGGCCTACGTGCCTAATGACCTGGGTAGGAACATTCTCGATAGAAGCATGATGGTGACAGATGATGACTATGCTTGGATTTGGGAAGATAAGGTATTAATTAGAAGGGCTGCAAAAAGGACTAATTTTTTCTTTTATATGAACAAAAAAAGTAGTGATTTTTACATTTCCTTTATGGGAAATGATTACCCCGGGTGTTGCACATGCAAGAAATATCATTTGAGTGATATTGGGAAAGGTATTTTTAAATCCATCACTTCCAAAAGAAGCTAGAGTTCTCGATTTTGCTGCCTCCTGCTCGGTCGATTCCATAGAGTCTAGTATAGTTCTTCTTTTTATTGTATCAAGATGGGGGTCCCTCTGAAACATACAGAAACCAAGTAACTGTATGGACCTAAGAGATAATAGAGAGTTATGGGAGCTCTTTCAAATGATGGGTTTCACTCCTTTTTTTCTGGCAATGAAAGGCTACAATAAGGAGCTCTTGGCCAGGGTTTGCAATTCTTGGCAGAACGGCGTGGTTACTGTTGGAAGAATCACCTTATAGAATGAAGGCGAGAAAGTTGTGAAGAAGAGCACAAGAGATTACAGAGGCTACATGAAGGAATTCTTCGAGAAAGGTGTAAAACTGGTTCCATTTCAAAATGGGTATGATTGTTCTGCCCTTCCCAAGCCTTTCTCTTTGATTAGTTATCATGTTGTGAAATATTTTACCTTAGAGGTCCATTATCCCACTATCCATGGCTACCATTTCCCCATTCTGAACCACATTAGACACCATTTAAAATCAATATGTCGTTCTTTTTGTTTTCATCCTTTAGTGTCTGTATTCAAAATGGGGTGAACCCACCTTTACATCAAGGTTTAATTTACATAATGTACAAATATGTAGTGGACTATACCCCCATTGTGAGCTGTATTGTGTTGGCGTATAGAAGTGAGGGAAGCAGCAAGAAAACCCCCCAAAAAATACCTAGTTTAACCCCTGAGAAACCTAAGGATGAGCCTAACCCTTCTTGTCTAGTTAAAAACATGGATAAAATCCCTATTGTGACCTTGGGAAGGAATTTTCTTGAGTTGGCCTTGCTGGACTTAACCCCGGAAAAGAGAAAAATTGAAATGCCAAGAAACACCTTGAGAAAAGTGAAGAGGTCTGGTTGTGAGTTGGCGGGAAAGAGCTTTACAATCGACCTGGAGATAAAAAATCCTAAAGATGAAGGAAAGAGAGGGAATGGAGCAGGAAAAAATTGAGAGAAGCTTGGGGGAAAGAAGGTTTGCTAGGCTCAGAGCTAAAGAGAGGAAAAAGCCAATTAAGAGTGAAGAGAACATGACTATTTCTAGCCTTGTTAAAATTTATAATCTGGATGAGGAGGAAGACTCAAAGGACAATTTTGAGGACAAAGATGCCCAGGTGGAGGAAGAGGATCTGACTGAAAGCCCCAATGAGGACTCGAAAGAAGAAGAGGAAGGAAAAGAAGAGAACAACAAGTCGGAAAGCGAGCATGAGTCTCCTTTCAAAAACCTCAACATCCCTGACACCTTTGAGGATGAAGAAATGGTGCCACCTATGAGGCCGATCCAAGTGACTAACAACAACTTGGAGGAGCAATTGAATGAAATGAAGGAAAAAGTGGCCATGCTGGAGAAAAACTATGAGGAACAGGACAAGAAGGTGAAACATTTGTGTGATGCTTTCAATGCCATTTGCACTATCATGAATGGGGTACTGAAGAATGCTGTCCTGAGCATGGTTTTTGGTCAAGGCCGACTAAGGAAAATCAGGAAGAAAAAGGCCAAGAAGGATGAATGAGAGATGATTGAGGAGGAGGAAGAAGATCAGCAGGAGACTTGGGTGCAAAATTTAGGCAAACTTGAGATGGACTGGAACCTGATCAAGAAGGAGTAATGGTCTGTTTGCTTCCTCTATTTTTTCCCTTTTTGTTATGTTTTACAACTGGTGGCATTTTGAGGCCTGCATGCCCACTTTGAAAAAATTAATGTTAATTAAGTATGCTAAGACTGGTTTATTAAAGTTTGATAAGGGTAATGCTGGTAACATAATTAGTAGTTTGGTTTATGGCAACTGCTACTATGATACTTTTGTTATTAGTAATAGGAATGATACTAGTATCCGTAGAAGTAGTTTTAAGGGTATGAAAATTTTTGATATTTTTTATTAGAACTGGTTTATTACTCCTAGCTGTCCTATAATTGGTGTATGGTTATTGATGTAATGTTATTTCTCTCTTTTGGTTATTGATGTAATGTTATTTCTCTCTTTTCGGTAAGGGTTGTCTCCCTGCTAATCTAATAAAAAACAAATCTGAAGACTTGACCAATGTGAAAGTTTGTAAGAGAAGTGAGACCATTTCTTAATAAAACGTGGACAAGCAGCAGTGCAAGAACAAATGCAATCACAAGGAAGCTTCAATGTTGCTATCATATACTTTCCAAAGTCAAGTAAATAGTAAGATTTAAGCTTTAGAACTGCAGAAACCAACAAGTCCATTGAGACACTGAGGAGAAAAATGAGAACCGTGCAGCCATGAGGAACGTTGTAGCCACAGGGTATCGCCGAAGTTGCTCAGTTCCGTGCAATTTTATGCAATCATAATTATAACTTGGCAGAGGATGGGAAAGGCAAAACAGTGGGAAGTAATGGACTTGAGAGTTTTTGAGGCTGCCCATTTGGGAAATATCAATGCCATTCAAGATTTAATAGACGAGATTGCGGATGTTTTGGAGCAAGTCACCAGTTCCAGCCAGAATTCAGTTCTACATGTGGCTGCAAGAGCTGGACAGGCAGAATTTGTGTCTGAAAATTTGAGAATCAAACCTGAAATCTTATTCTACGTCAGTAGTAAGCTGGACACTGTCCTGCAGGAAGCTGCCAGAGAAGGACATTCGGCTGTTGTTGAAGGTGTTGTTGGAAGGATTTGCAACATGCTCGACGGCTCTGACAGGTCGGTTCTCCATATCGCAGCGATGAAAGGACAACTCAGTGTTGTTCAAGAAATACTGTCCTTCGGGCCTGACTCTACCGACATGCTCTCCACAATCGGTGAAACTTTTGTAGATTCTGCAGTGGAGGCGAACCAGATCGAAGTTGTCAAGCACGTGGGTGACCTTCTTCACACATCGAAGCTTATCAGGACACAAGACAACGAGGGCAATACCGTTTTACATGTTGCTACCAGGAATAAGCTCAAGCAGGTAAGTGAGCAGAATGACCCACAATTAGGTATCCCTTTCGTGCATAGAGATTTTTGCTTTATCTATATGCAAAGCCACTTGTCATCTGATTGTTTTTTAAAGCCACTTTCCGAGTTTTCAAAGTATCTCTTCCGTTGAAGTTCCTTCATATTCATCTCCTCTCCTGCTGGTTATGCTTGTCATGGAATCTCTCGACCTTGACCTTCCCACATCCTCACAATTTCTCCGCTCCTTCCATGCCGATAGATGTGAACATGAAAGCCTCGCTACGACAGTACACACGCTAATACAATCGACATAGTCTTGCGGGGCACCACATAGCATGTAATTGGAGGGCACCGATGTCACTATAATTGACTTTTCTCTGGATATTCCAAGCAACAAAGAAAGCTTGACTTTTCACTTTATTTTCCCTAGTAACATTAAATAGATTATATTATGAGTCAGATAGTGTATTTTCTATAATTTCAATTCAATACATTTCATTGATTTATAACATGTTTGAGATTTTCATAGGCATATTTCTTAACTAATTTTCTTACTAGATTGTTAAACTTTAACATTAATTTTTCCATGATCTAACTCTATAAAAAAAACATTATTTCATTTGGGATCAAATTAACTTAAAAATATAGAAATTTTTCATAGTCACACATTCATTTTTTGATAGTTAAAAAATATAAATGCATTTTGTAATATGTTTATAACAACTAAAATTCTAATTTGCATTTTTGTTCTTGGTTAACTCTTAGGGGAGAGGACCCATTACACCCTAACTTTGTGCTTCTCAAATTCTTATGTGGAAATTTCTAATCATTCCCAATTTTTTATAGCATTTTACAGGCATTATAACTAAAATTTTATTAGCACGTCATCGAATATCATGCCACATTAGTATGCTTTTTGCCAAGGTGTCAAAAACAACCCAAAAAAAAGGTGAGAACAATGGCCGTGCAAAAGGGAGACCCATACTTATGTGGCTGATGTGGTGTCACATAACTGGTTGCTTTTAACAACTATGGGCAATCATCATCAGCAATAACAACTTTAAAGTAACAATTATTGGTGCAATGTTGTTAAAAAAAAGGACATTAAATCAACAAGTGTAGGTATTAAGTCAGCAAGTGTGGGTAATAAATCAACAGCTACAATCACAACCATTGCAACACACTCTGGGTCCTTTCCCCTATATCACACTTAAAAGAACCTCCATGGACAAATCTCATTCCTCACAAATCTTCTCAGCATCACATTTTTTGTTGCATTTTCCCTTTTGACAACCTTTCTTCTTTAATTTCTTCTTCTTGGTCTAAGCTCTTAGCCACAACACTTGTTCTTAGATTCTCTTTGTACTCAGCTAGAATTTATAGATTTTTAACAACTTTTTCTTCCAAATTCTAGAATGTGAGAAACTTTTCTTCTCTTGATTTCTCATAACCCTCTTAGAGATTTCTCTATTGTTGTTTATCTTTCCTTCTTAGAGGGAATAAATCTTATTTTCATTCTTCTTTATGAAGAAAAGCCCAAACATTGTCTCTTCCTTATGATATTTCAAGATTACTTCATTGTTGCTCCCGTTTTCTTTTTGAAGACAATATTTTTTACTATTCTAAATTTTCTATAAATATCTGCAAATATTATTCCTCATTTTTTTCACTAACTATTCCATTTTTTTTATCATAATTAACAAACCTTCATTTTCTCATTTATTTTAGCATTAATTGATAGTTAATTATAATATCTAAATCTCTAAAAATTCTTATTATTATTTTTTCTCTTTAATAATATAGGTGATTTAGTTTTAATTTTCTTAACAAATTACTAAAAATATTCTTAATTTTTTTAAATTTTATTATTATTTATATTATTCATATTTTATTTTTCTTAGTACTAGTGATATTAATATTAATGTCGATACAAAATATGTATTGATAAATTATAATGCTTAAAGGTTTAATGTGGTCTAATAAAATTATATTCCTATGTAAACACATCCTTTCCTCTATTTTAGCTAAATATTTAACATGACAAAGCTTTTCTTTTGATTCTTAGAATGGTACTTTATGGATTTTTGTTTTTATCATTCAATACTTTTTTAATAAATTTGTTTTGATACTTTATGGATTTTTGTTTTTATCATTCAATACTTTTTTAATAAATTTGTTTTGATTAGTTTATTTTTGTTTATATATATATATATATATAGAGTAAAGTTTTAAGATTCTTTGTATAAGTTTATTACAAATTTTTATATAAAGTATGTAATAGGATGAAGTTTGCTATACTTTTTGAAGCATTGTAAGAGCAATTTTAGTGAGAACTCATTGTTAAATTAATATTGTCAATCATTAGACTAAGGTTTGCATTTGATATTATTTTTTCATGGTCTTTTTAGATAATTTAATTTATTTCAATGTCTTTGCTTTAAAATATAAAATATGATACTATTGATTACTTAATGAACAAAATTTATCTAAGTGAAACACAATTATATATGAACACACATTCTTATTTATCTTACATCTAAATGACAATGCTCTTATTGATAATTATAGTTAAATTGGTTCCTTGTTTTTCTACAATATTAAGAAATCAATTTTCCTATATTCTAGTGTGATTTTTACAACACGAGTATTGGACTAGGAAATGAAAGAATGACTCTTTCTAGACATGTAATTATTGTTTCTAGTGCTTAGTGGCATTAACATATAATATAAATTTTACACCCAAATGTGAAATTGAGGTTATGGATTTGTTTATTTACTTCTCTTTTTGCTACCATGGATTTAGAAGTAATTCTAGCATAGGTAGAGATTCCTTGTAGAAAGGTCAAGTGTGGACTAAAGATTGAAAGCTCATTTTATGTGCATAAAATTAACAATCATAAAGTTCATTAAAAATGTTTTTTAGTGATTATATAACGAGAATAACTAGATATTTTAGGTCAAGGGCTAGTATTCATGAAGATCTTGTAGTGACTTTTACTAAAATGATTTCTAATGGAAGGCTTTGACTTTGGTTCCTTCAAGTTTTCTTATCATATCATTTTTTTTATATGAAGGCAGTATTAGTTGTAAAAGAATTAGGTGTTAAAGAAAGTGTGGATAAATAGAAATTGAGGGGCTTCCTACAAAAAAAATTGCTTTCATTAATCATTATGGAAGGAGTCCCTCTAGACCTAGACACACGGTATGACAAAACATTCAATTTATTTTAAAAGATTTGTGGTTTATGTCCTTAGAAATGTGAGCTAAAGCACATTATGAGGTAGTTAAAAAGCATACACAAGTAAAATCCAAGTTGAAGTAATTGACTACATATTTGAAATAAATTATTGAAACATTTATTAAGAAGCACATGAATAATATTTTATAATTTCTATTATTATCTAGTAAAATATATATACATCAAACTTAAATACTCTAGTTGAATTATTTTTTAAAAATCTTTGTATCATATATGATTTATCATTTCTTTTTCCTACCAAACATTGTGATTATTTATTTAATAGACTTGTTTTCTATTATACTAGGCTTTATTTAAGACCAAAACTCAAATAGAATTCCCTAACTTATTAATAAAAAACAAATGAATATCTCCAATAAAATTTTGATTATTCGGATATATTTAATATTTGGCAAAGCTTCTTCTTAAGGCTGACTATTTGTTCACATGAGCTTATTCCCTAACTTACTCGGACATAATTTAAAATTTGGGAAGTACCTGTCATGAAAGCAACAAAACTGAAGGCGCAAGAAAAGTAATACTGCATTAATTGTCTTATATTTTTCAATTGTTGCACTGTAAGTTCGAGAAAGCTAATTTATGAAAGCAATAATATTTATAACTGCAAGAAAAGTCTAGTGAGGGGCCATGGAATTCGATCTTCAGCTGTCATTGTTTTACTGCTCATTTGTCTTTTCTTGTTAATTTAGAAAGAGGCGCATGCTACAAAATTCAATGTGCAAAAGTTAATTTTAATCACAATAAAACTTGGAAATTAAGATGATTGAATACCAATCCAAAACAGGAGTACTGGTACTATACAGATGAAGGAGAAGATTAGTGAAAGATAATCTCATTTTCCACCTTGAAAAGATGGGGACCTCCACCGTGAGATTGAAGACAGCGACGGTGGAGACTTTTAAAAGAGGAAATTGAGAAGAAATTCCTACTTTCTATCAAAGCCACTAACCATTGATAATATTTATGTGTTTACAGTGGATGGAAGCCGTTCCCTTCAGAGCTTTCAAAGTCCGAGTCAGAAGAAGAATGGATCCGTCTCCGAGGAAATCTCTCGCTCGTTTCCCTTGAATTCGCTTCACATTCTTCTTCTCCCAAGTGCGTTATGATTGCCTCAGGGTCTCTCGATCTTGACCTTCCCACACGCTCACCATTTCTGCGCTTCTTACTTTTCCTGAGTCGGGCTTTCTTCATCTGATGGCCAGCAACCAGCCAGGCAAGAGAAGAGAACATAAACACCATGCTTCCTGCTCCAACGGCACACATGCTAATTGCAACCCACATACTTTTCGGCCCCACCACCACATAACGTGCAGCCAAAAAAGCCGAGGCTGTGCATCCAACTGCAACCCACATAATTTTGTTGATGAAAAACAAAAGTTTCATCAAGACTTTCTTATGAAAGGGCACCACGGTCACCAGAATCAGAACTATGTTGAACGACGAGAACAAAGCCACGGTGTCAGTTATGACAAATACTTTGAAGGCAACGGTGTGTGCCATCACGGCAGTGCCTTCGTCCTCGCCGTCATTTTTGAGGCCTCCCGGCACGGTGAACATGGCGGCGAAGGCCACGGTAGCGATGAGCACCGCCACCACAGTCACGGTGTTCCCTGCACTTTTAATTCCTTCTTTGTGCAGCTACCGCAGTTCTTTTGCCATGCCGTTCACTCGATCAGTCGTGTCGGCCGTCTGGAGATGATGAGCACGAACGTGGTGATTAATGGAGCTCACGCTGCGTTTGAGAGCGAGGTCGTCCCGCTTGAAGCGCTCCAGAGGAAGTTCGTAGGCGCGCTTCGCATCGAATTCCTTGAGCGTAGCCCCAATTATCATGGCTCCCGAATGAGCCGGTTCTTTCTCCAAGATATCCAGTGCCGTCAGCCCTTGTTTGTTCACTGCGTTCACATTTACAGTTGTACACGTCACCAGCCACCGGACCATCTGCGAACAGCCCAATCCATTAAAATTTATATAATAAAGCAAGAATCTCTCAGCACGAGAGGGCTATCTAATTGTGGGCCACTGCTTACATACCTGCTTGAGTTTTTTCCTGGTAGCCACATGTAGGACTGTATTGCCCTCGTTGTCTTTGGTCCTGATAAGCTTGGACGTGTCAAGAAGGTCAACCACGTGCTTGACAACTTCGATCTGGTTCGCCTCCACTGCAGAATGTAAAAAAGTTTCACCGGCTGTGGAGAGCACCTCGGCGGAGTCAGGCCTGAAGGACAGTATTTCATGAACAACACTCAGCCTTCCTTTCATCGCTGCGATGTGGAGAGCCGACCTTCCAGAGCCGTCGAGCATGTAGCAAATCTCCGGGTCGGCTGTTAATAGTGCTCTTGTTACTTCCAGGTGGCCGTGTGGCGCAGCTGAATGCAACGGGCTGCTTCCTTGCTTGTCCACTTTTCCAACGAGCCCAGGTCTCGCCTTAATCAGCTCCTTTACAATGTCTGACCACACCATAAATATACAAATTGTCAAATTAAAGATCCAATATCTTCACAGTAAATTTTCTCTTAAATGAAATTACCTGCGTGTCCTCTAGTTGATGCAGCATGAAGAGAGGTCCGCTCGTCTGGTTTTTCGGAGTCGAGGGCAAGCAAGGAAGCGACTTGAATCAAATCATTAACCACACGAACGTGGCCTTCCTTGCAAGCAACAAAAAGGGCTGTTTCATAATCCTGATTAACTTTGTAAGCGGTTCGTTGGTCTTTTTCCAACAAAACCTTCACAACAACCGAATGTCCTTCTCTTGCAGCTTCGTGCAGGGCAGTATCGCTCTTACTATTGACGTAGGAGAAGATTTCAGGCTTGATTCTCAAAATCTCAGACACGAAATATGCCTGTCCAGCTCTTGCAGCCACATGTAGTACTGAGTTCTGGCTGGAACTTGTGACTTGCTCCAGAACATCAGCACTCTCGTCTATTAAATCACGAATAGCATTGATATTTCCCAAATGGGCAGCCTCAAAAACTCTCGAGTCCATTACTTACCACTGTTTTTCCTTTCCCATATTTTCCCAATTTATGGTCATGATTCCATAAAATTGCACGGAAGTGAGCAACTTCGGCGATCCGAGAAGAGCACTACCATGTGGCTTACACCGTTCTCATGTCTTCACGGCTCTCATTTTCCCCCTCAGTGTCGTAACGGACTTGTTCGTTTCTGTGGTTCCAAAGCTTAAATTATATTATTCACTTGACTTTTGAAAGTATATAGTAACAACGTTGAAGCTTCCTTGTGATTGCATTTGTTTGCGCACTGCTTCTTGTCCACCTTTTATAAACAAGTGTCTTCTATTTTCTGGCAAACTTTCACACTGCTCCATCTTCTATTTGGTTGCAAGGAAAGTAGAGCGCATATGATTTCTACATTCTTTTTCTATTTAATAGTATTTTATTTCCTCTGGGTTTTTATTTCTCTTTCCATTTAGTAATTTATTTTTGTTGTCTATCATCTACTTTAAAAAAGTTTATTTAGGTAGTTATTTATTTGGATAAGCATTATTTGGTGTGGCATCTAGCTAAAGTAGAATATTGCATTCAAAGAGGTTCTTCTTATATGTTTCAACTCTTATCATATGAACAAGAATAATATTTTTTACAATATCTTTAACAATTCTATCAGCATCTTCTTTTCTATTATTTTTTAACATTTTTCTTATGTAGACAATCTTTCAATTAAAGTCTATGCCCAAATTCACACCTTCTAGATTGTTTTTTATTAATTAGCAAACCTCTATTTTTGTAGCAATTTTCACTACCAAACATTCTTTCCAGCTCAAACAACCTTTTGGAAAGTTTGCACTATTCTTTATCTAAACTAATTTAATATCAAGAAAAAATGATTTTCTATCCTTGAAATCTACTACCATATATTTGTAGTTATTTACTTGGATGTCAAACTTCTCCATGTAGTTTAAGAAACTATAAATATTTTAGTTTACATGGATACTTAATAGTTGTGGAAATTGTTATGTACTTGGGCCTTGTTAAGATCTAAATAATGAGTTAATTTTGAGAAGATGTTAAATTTAGATGAAACTCAAATACCTCAATAGTTATGGCATCTATTATTCCATTTCTTTACATGTTGACCTATTCATGCTATATGCATCGAACAATTCTATTGTCCCAAATGTCCTTTCTATATATTTTTAGAGTATTATCCCTTTTTCTATAAACATTTTTATCCATATTGTTATGAGATATAAGAATCCTATGAATTTGATGCATTTTATTTCATGTGTTTATGTAATATTCAATCTAGCATTAGTGTCTCATGTTATATAATATTATTTGTGCACTTGAATGTCAACTCGAAAGCATATTTAAATATTTCACCATTAAGAAAAAATAAGAAAATTAGAGCCCTTGAAACATATATAGAAGATGTGCCATCAAATTGCATGGTCTAAGAATCATTAACACTTTCACTAGGCCAAAAATAGATATTCTTTATTACAATATCTAGTGAAACTTGGTTGAGTTCTTTGTCTATATCATTCACTTCATCAATTACCATGTGTTAGTCTTCTATTATATTTTGCATCTTCTTTTTCCTATGTAGTTTAATAATTTCACCCATTAATGGAATAGTAGCATATGCTGGATTTACTTGGATATTACCACCAATTAAAGCAACCCAATTTCAACGATGATCCTTAAGCTTGATATGATGAAGACATATGATAGGGTCAATTGAGATTTATTAAGTGGAATCTTGAGGAAATTTGGTTTTGCTGCTTCATGGATCAAATGGATTCTGGCATGTATTTCTTCTGCTAGGTTCTCTGTTCTAGTCAATGGTTCACCTTGTGGTTTTTTCCCTTCCTCTAGGGGAATTCGTCAAGGAGATCCTTTGTCTCCATTTCTATTTATTATGATGGCTAAGGGATTAAGTAGAGCCATCAATGTTGGTAGACTCAGTGGGTCTTGGAAAGGAATTCCGATCTTGAATGTTTAGACCCCTCAAAATCACAACTTATTTGCAGATGAAACTTTACTATTTGGCTACTCTTCAACTGTTGAGTCTAAGGTTATTAAGCAGGTGATTTTAGACTACTTTGCTGCATATGGTCAATTGGTCAATGAGGCTAAACCTAAAATATTTTTCTTAAATGTTCCTCTTATGCTTCAACATAAATCATCTCAATTTTGAGGTTTTCAAACTAGCTCTTTTCCTTGCAAATATTTGGGACTTCCTTTTTCTAGAGGTTTAGAAAAGCATAATTTTTGGGTAAAACTTATTTCCTCTATTTTTGCTGAGATTTTGTCTTGGAAGCACAAATGGTTATCTTTCTTACGTAATATTTTTATGATTAAGCCAATTTTGAATGCTATCTCGATTTACCTCATGTTTGTTTTGAAAGCTCCTAAGAATTCTATTGTTAAGGTACATCGATTTTAAGGAAATTCCTTCTGAATGACAATGTGGAGGGAAAATATCGTATCCCTCTTCTTACTTGGGACAAGGTTTGTCTCCTTAAGAAATTGAGGGGGGGGGGGGGGGGTGTGGGGATTAGAGATTTACAACTTCAGAATTTGGCTTTGGGAGCAAAATTAGTGTGGAAATTATATAAAGCTCCTCATTTGACATGGTCCAAAATCATGTTTTCTAAATATTTGCCTGGTTTGGATAGGAAAATTATTTTCACTACTTCTTTCCTCCCTAAGGGGTTAGCTATTTGGAACTTTATTTCTTCATGTCAATCTATTATTCTTGTTAGGATAACCGGTGAACAAATGAGATGGGGGGGGTGAATTAGTTGTTAACATATTATAACTTTTAATCCACAACACAACCTTAAACAAATCAAGTACCGATAAAGCACATATAGATACCGGTAAACAATATAACTTAACAATTAATGAGATAATCAATGTAAAGCAACCATACAATATAACACCTTGATTTGTACATGGAAAACTCGGAAAGGGAAAACCACGGTGGGAAGTCTACCCACAGTTAGATAATACTTCTGCAAAAAGTATGTGTTACAATGAGGGGTCTACACTTTCAGGAAGGCACACTGCTTAGAGCGTACTGCTCATTAGAAAAGAGTCTCACTGACTATAGAGAGACTACAACCATCTCAAGATAAATGGACAACAATCCAATAGAGTGAACCGGTAGAAATAGCATCTACCATGCCTGATTATAGTCTTGGTTAAACTCAATGCCGGATGACTAAATCCTCTTATGAATCCAATCTGATCACTAATGATCGACCAACTCCTCTTCCTAAATGATATTAAAATATTCGCACATTACATTCCTTGACCATGAACTTTCCAATAACCATGATACAATACAAAGAGTTTCTACCTCTTATTTATACAAACCCTAAGGCCTAAACCAATTAGGTCAGCCACCTCAATATATTACAATAACATCATTACATAATTCCATACTACAATGATATGCCATGTCGGCTTAAGACCAAAACAAAAATACCAAATCCATAAATCATCTCGAGACAACGCGATAATGTGTAGAGTACACGTTAGCATGATATCAGTCCATAACCTAGATAGGTACCGGACCTATTCTGGGTCCACTACGCTAAAGGAATGTCTTCAAATAGTTGAAGCACGATCAAAGAACATCTTCAACATCCTGAAATCTATGAAGAAGTTGCACCAATGCCAATTATGCATCCTATCACAATTCTTCAATGATAGTTCTACCGGTAAAGCCTTAAACCAGTGCCGACAAGGGTTTACCAGAGTGTATGATAACATCCGACTACCAAGCCAATACCAACTGACCAAAACATGCTCATGGAGCATATAACACATGAAATCAAACATACTCCATTGATCCAAACATGCCGAAAGTGTCCAATAGATAGTCTCTTCTATCAGTAACACTAGATCTTCTACTGGTAACCAAAACCTCTCAATCAGTAACCATCCATAACAACTAGTGTTGACATCAATGACAAAACATCAATGCAACACATAATCAATTCATCCATAATGCCAACAATTCTAACTTATTTATCTTGACTTGTTCACAATGGTCGTATGGCTAGATTATGGGAGGAGGTTTGGAATTGGTTCCCAACTATGACTAGTATTCGAGATTGGTCTAACCTTATGATAGTTCATAAATCTCATTGGGGTAATTTTGTTTCTGATTATTTTTGGGTGGATTATTTGGGTGTGATTCTTGTTGATTGTAGGAAGTTAATTGAATATTTTGTTGTTTCACAAGACTTAAAGGATGATTACAATAGGGTTGTGCAATCTAGGGTGGTCATCTTTTTGGAAAAAGAGGATGAGATTATTTGGGTTAAGGCTAATTCAGGTTCTTATTCTGTGAAGGAAGGTTACTCTTCCTTGTCCAAGGCTGATTCAGGTTCTTATTCTATGAAGTCTCAATTGTCAGCACAGTTTGAGATTAAAGATCTAGGTGTAGCTAGGTACATTTTGGGAATGAAGATCAAAATGGATAGTGCTCACATAAAGCTTTGGGTCAGCCATAGAAAGTATGTGAACTCTATTGCTTATTGGAAGTTAATTGAATCTTTTGTTGTTTTAGAAGACTTAAAGGATGATTACAATAGGGTTGTGCAATCTAGGGTGGTCATCTTTTTGGAAAAAAGAGGATGAGATTATTTGGGTTAAGTATAATTCAGGTTCTTATTATGTGAAGGAAGGTTACTCTTCCT
Organism: Cryptomeria japonica; assembly: GCF_030272615.1. Classification (NCBI taxonomy): domain Eukaryota; kingdom Viridiplantae; phylum Streptophyta; class Pinopsida; order Cupressales; family Cupressaceae; genus Cryptomeria; species Cryptomeria japonica. Next base: position 198,703,649 of record NC_081406.1, read on the forward strand.
TGTCTGAAGCTAATTTAGGTTCTTATTCTGTAAAGTCTTAGTTGTCAGCATAGTTTGAGATGAAAGATCTAGGCGCAGCTAGATACATTTTGGGAATGGAGATCAAAATGGATAGAGCTCATAGAAAGCTTTGGGTCACCCAGAAAAAGTGTGTGAATGCTATGTTAGAGAGATTTAACATGAAAGATTGCAGATAGTTAGTTGTTCATGTCTACAAGGGATGGAACTTTCTATGGAAGACTGTCCTAAGTCTCCTTTTGAGATGGAGGACATGACTAGAGTTCCTTATGCGAGTGTTGTTGGTAGTCTAATGTATGTTATTGTTTGTACAAGGCCATACATTACACAAGCTATGGAAGTCCTTAGTCAGTTTATGGCTAATCTTGGATGGGTGCCTTGGGATGCAATGAAGAGACTGTTTAGATATTTACGGGGTACTTCTGAGTATTCCCTATGTTTCCATGATAATCCTACTGAACCTCAGCATTCCCTAAGTATTTGTGGGTATGTAGACTCTAACTGGGCAAGTGACATTAACAACAAAAGATCTAATAGTGGATATGTGTTCACGATGTTTGGTGGTGTAGTGAGTTGGATGAGTAAGCGACAAGCTGTAGTTGCTTTGTCTACAACTAAATCTGAGTATGTGGCAGCTACTGACGCTTGTAAAGAAGCCATTTGGCTTAAGAGATTGTGCTTGGATATTGATTTTGATGTAGGATAGATTACTATATATTGTGATAGCCAAAGTGCTATATGTTTAGCAAATAATCCTACTTTCCATACTAAAACAAAGCATATTGATGTACAATTTCATTTTGTTTGTGATATGGTGGAAGATGAAAAGGTGAAGTTGGAGAATTTTGATACTTTGATGAATGTTGTCGATGCACTATCAAAGCTAGTGAGCACTGAGAAGTTCAGATGGTGTGTCGGTTCTATGGGCCTCAGGGCCTTGAGCAAATGACAGAGTGTTTTGACTCTTGATAGGTCTTCGACATATGGGAGAATGTTGGGATTAAGATGTCTCAACCTTAGAGTCCAAACGTGCTAATTTAATTATTTTTTTTTTTTCATTCCACTTTGGAAGTCCTAATTTTTTTGAGAACTAGTGTCATAGGTTGCTATGTTGAAATTATGACAAAAAATTTCTATTATGACTATGACAGTTTCTAGTTCAGTGGAAGAGTCATGGAGAGTTAAATTTTGAAAGTTTGTATTTATTGGTTGAGTTCCCTTTTGACAAGTGGTGTGAGGTAAGGAAGACACCTATTTGGTCATGGTAACCTCTATGTTGTACTTAAATCATGTTCAACAAGATGACAGTTATGGAATAGATAGTTGTTGTTGCTTTGGAAGTTGCTATATGCAACATGTCATTGGACTAGCAAGGTGTTGTTTGTGACACAACTTACCTCTTGGGCTTTGAAGTTGGTTTTGGAAACTATGGGCACATACCACTTTGTGATAAGCTCTATAAATTTTTTGTCTTAGTTTTTTGAAGAGAGACAAGTTGAAGGTGTTGCTATGCCGCATGAATTATTCTCGAAATATTTGTTGTAGCTAGTCCTACACAACATTGGCTCTCTACATTGTATTATAACTGTTATTGTTGCTGATAATACAATTGAGTCTGACTTTTGGAGTGGTTTTTTTCCCAAAAGGGTTTTCCCACGTATATCTAGTGTTATGATTTTATTTGGTAAATCTGATTTGTATATGTGTTTATCTAATTTGGAATAGTTTAAAAGTTTGTAAGAAATTTCTGCATCGTCTCTCCTGTTAGATTTAGCATTTGGAAGCATTATTCCACACTTTGACTTCCTTTCATGAACTTTGTTTAAGAATTATCTTTACCTGGTCCATCTCTAGCCATCAAGTGCCATCCATCCACATTTAGGACTATCGGCCATCCACAATTAGGACTACCGGAAATAGCTTTATTTCCCGTACAATCAACAGAAACGAGGGATGGGAATGCAAGCATGGGAACTCCATACATTCACAGTAATTGAGAAACAACGATACTTATAAGACACTTCACTGATGCTTTAATCTTTGCTCATGGAAATCTAGAACATTCACCTTCGCACTAGTCCTCCTATTAGCTTCCTCCTCATCCTTCCACATCCCTGACTTTCGACAGGAACACGAAGTGTTTTTAGAAAAGAAAAGAAAACATAAATACGACAACACAACCATCAATTTTTTTCCGCTCGGCCATAACATTGTCGTATTGTATGGTCATTGAATCAAATTTACATGGTAAATTTCATTTGGTATTGGCTGTCGCTGTTTTAGTTCGCTTTTATCTTTCTGTTCTATTTTGGTTAGAGAAAATGGAGAGCCCAGAAGTTAATGCAATCACATTAATGCTTGGAAATCTAGATGATTTGGACGAAGGGCAAAATCTGTACGAGATCCACTTTGATGACTTGCTCCAGAGCATCAACAGTCTCATCTATTAAATCTCGAATGGCATTGATATTTCCCAAATGGGCAGCCTCAAAAACTCTCGAATCCATCAATTCCCACTGTTTTGTCCTCCCCATCCTCTTCCAATTTATAGTTATGATTTCCTAAGATTGCACGGAACTGAGCAACTTTGGCGATCCGAGAAGAGTAATGTCCTGTGGTTACACCGATCCTCATGTCTTCACGGCTCTTATTTTTTCCCCTCATGGTCGTAATGGACTTATTTGTTTCTGTGGTTCTGAAGCTTAAACTATAATATTCACTTGACTTTGGAAAGTATATGGTAACAACGTTGAAGCTTCCTTGGGATTGCATTGATTTCCGAGTTGCTTCTTTGCACCTTCTATAAACAAAAGTCTTCTATTTACTGACAAACTTTCACACTGCTCCATCTTCTTTTTAGTTGCAAGGAAAGTAGAGTGCATACATTTTCTACATTCCTTTTAATTTTTTTTTTTCATTTTTTTTTTCCCTTTTTTCCATTCAGTTGCTTATTTTATTGTATATTATCTTTTTAAATAGAAAAGTTTAGTTAAGTAGTTATTCTTAAGTATTTAACTATTGATTTTATTTTTCATTTCATTTATTTCTATTGAATATTCTTTTGAATGTATTGCATTTTACAATCTTTAATTATCTTTATGATTCATCAAAAAGAAAAAACCCTTAATGTTAATAGGGATATCACATGTCAGTTTTTATAAAAGAAAAAATGAAGTACCCCAATAACGTAGGTCTTCTTTAATAGTTAAAAATAGGGACACACATATATGTCACCGTGAAGACCATGCATTTTGGACTTCATGAAAGTCAATCTTATCATAATTTATAATCATGCTATGAGGTTTTCTATTTTTTTTTTATTGGAGCCTAGGTCTCCTCAAATTGACCTCTCTCTAGTTTTATTACATAGTGTTCGTAGGTGTTATATAATGCAATTCTTTTACAAATGGAAGATTTTTAAAGAGAATATTTTATAATATGCCCATAAGACTTACTAATTCTTGGAGGTCTTATGCTATGCCTATTAGGACTTGCTTAAATGATTGAAAGACTTAAATTTAGAATTTAGCCACCAGGTGACGTCATTGATATGCACACTCTCCCTTAATGGCATCACTTAAATCCATGAATCTTTTTGGATTTGGAGCATATAATGCATATAGGTGTTATTTTATGTTTGTTGGCAATTGTTGTGTTGTTGTCATTGATATCAACTCGCAATTGGTATGCCGTCATTAATGATATGTTCAAAATGATGATTGTTAGAGTAATGGAAAGATTGTTGGTAGGTGTTGAGTACAGATGGATGTTGGTTATAGATGCTCTCTACTAAGGATATCCATCTTCTTGGTGTCTAATGTCTTCACTCAACAAGATGATATTTATGCAATAAGTATCATATCATATTAAGATGAGGATTATATGCATTAAGATGTGGAATATTAAGATGAGGATTCTATGCATTGAGATGTGGAATATTAAGATGAGGATTGGATGCATTGAGACAAGGGATATTAAGATGAGGGTTAGAAGCATGGCAATAAAGTGGATATGGTTATGGTGATCTTGTGTATGCTATATGATGTAATTTTATTTTTCCTGAGTGATAAAGTGATGGTTCCAAGACATTTTGTTGTATGGAAGATTGATGGTATAAGTAATTGTGGGAATATATGCTGAAGATAGTTTGGAATAATGCTCAACATTTTCTTGGATTTCGTGATATGGTCTTTGCCAATTTGAACATAATGTGTTTCCTTTGTGGACATTACACTCCTATCTTTTTAGGCCCTTGATATTGAAACTAACATGGTTAGTAATTGTAGTTTGTTGGTAGTCTGATTGCCTATCAAGATTGGTATGGAAAATGCATCGAATGTCTATTCTGGCCTTTCAACATGAAGTGATCAATAACTATTTGTGTTGCATCAACATGTTTTTGATGTGATAGTGGAAAATAAGTATTTGGAATGTTTTTGGATGTTCAAGGAATGTCCTTACATGTTTTGTTTGATGTTGCATTGTTTGGTGCCAATGTTTCAAGGTAATTATTGTGGTTTGGTTAGTAGAGTTTGTTTTCTTGCTCATTATGTATCCTTGGGTGTCTCCACTTGCATTGGAGGCTGTGTTATGTTCTATTTGAATTCTACCTTGGTGTGTGGGGATCCACATTGGGTTTATTCATCTAGAAGATATGTGTTTTGGGCCAAATAGTAATGTGTTGTATGGTTTATCTACATGTTGCCTTGTTGCCAACATTGGAGGATGTATACTAGTGTATGTGATGTTTGAGGTTGCTTGGAAAGATGTGATATAATTCTTTATAATATACATGGATGTTCAAGAATGAGATAGATTCACAATAAATATAAGATTAAAAAAAAAATATACATGTGAATTAGAATCAATGCCAAAAATGTACTTATACATATTAAAAATAAAACATATCCAACTAAATAACTACCTAAATAAACTATTTTATTTAAAATAAATAATATACAATAAAATAAATGTGAAGCAAAAACAAAAAGAAATAAAAAATATTAAAAAAAAGAATGTAGAGAATTTATGCTCTCTACTTTCCTTGATAACCAAATAGAAGATGAAACAGTGTGAAAATTTGTAAGAAAAGAGAGACTTTTATTTATAGGTGACAAAAAGGAACACACAAACAAATGTAATTACAAGAAAGATTCAACATTTTTACCATGCACTTTGTGAGTTCAAGTGAATAGTATAGTTTAAGCTTTAGAACCACATAAATAAATAAGGTCATTACAACCATGAGATAAAAAATGAGTGTGAAGACATGAGGAAAACTATAGCCATAGGGTATCACCTTGTCCGATCGTTGAAGTTTCTTAGTTCCTTGTAATTTTAGGTAATCATAACTATAAATTGGTAGAGGATGGTGAAGAAAAAATAGTGAGAATTGATGGACTTGAGAAATTTTGGGGCCACCCATTTGGGAAATATCAGTGCCATTCAAGATTTAATAGATGGGATTATTGACATTTTGGAGAAAGTCACCAATTCTAGCCAGTTAGTTCGACATGAGGTTACTAGAGTTGGATAGGTAGATTTTGTGTTTGAAATTTTAAAAATAATACTCAAATCTTATCCTAGATCAATAGTTAGCAATATACTACCTTGCATGAAGGTATGACAAAAGGACACTTGACTATGGTAAAGGTGTTGTTGGGTAAAGACCAACACAGTGCCTACAAGGTTAATAGAGATTATGAAACTTATTCCAAAATAGAGGATGCAATACAAAGAATGAAATGAAAAATCATCACTTTGGAAGATGGAAGATTAATTATACTAAAATGTAATTGTATTCTTAAGAGTGAACTAGAATCAAATTAAAAAAAAATATACATGTAGAGTACATCTTTACAAAATCTAAAAAGCACAATCATAATTATCAAATGCATAAATACATATACCTTATTTAAATAAATATTTATTTATATATAGAAAGCACCTATCCAAATAAATAATTATCTAAGTAAAATTTTCAAATTAAAATAGATAATATACAATAAACTAAGTAACTAAATGGAAAGAAAATAAACTACAAGAAATAAAAAAAAGTATTGAAAAAAATGAATTTTTTTCATGGAGTCTTAAGATGAGTGCTTGAAAAATGACAATTGAATTTATGCATTTGTAGAGTTTAGGGCACTACCAAATCTAATAATAGGGTTATATCTTATGCAAAATCCACTAAAATTTGTGTGACCTAATTTTTTTCAAGTGTGCCTTTATATTTCAAATCCTCATAGATTCAGCCTCTAATGTCTAACTTCAAAAAAATAAAAGATACAATCAACTTTTTATGACATAGTGGAAATAATTGTAAGGGTATGTGAACAAAGATGGTGGTTAGAAAAGTGGACACCACCTAGAAGAAACATGAAAAAATAAGTTGCGTGCACACGGTATTACAATTTGAAATCATCGCGTACGCGCTTAGGTCCGTTGTCCTTGAGCCTAAAACAAAGATACCGCGTATGCGGTATTTTTCGAAAAGTGACTGCATACATGGTGTTTTTATGAAAGTTCTCACATATGCAGTTTTTAGTCCTAAAAAACCGTGTATGTGGCACTTGTCAAATTTAAAAAAAAAAACATCTGGGTCTTATTTTCCCTGCGACCAGAGTGTTTTTTTCTTCATTTTCCCCATGAAACTACGAACAGGCTACCACATTTCTCCACCAAATGGAATGGATCAGGGTTAGTTTTTCTTAATTTTTGTTTTTCTTTCTCGTTTATTCAATTTTTTTATGTTGAGAATTTAATTTAATTTATTTTGATTAGGTTATTTTATTTTTTGTTTCAAAAACCATATTCTGATAATCCAGAACAACAACAACAACAACAACAACAACAAGATGCACCTCCTAAAAACCCAGAACAAAACCCACAAGATACACCTCCAACTCCTCCTTTTGACCATACACCTGATACATAGGAGCAATTGATTAATCAATTAGGAAAAAATACGTCTAAAATAAATAGATTGATTAATAAATTGAAACATATCATCTTGAGCATCATAAATCTTTCACCACTAGCCTAGAAACATTAGATAGTGGTTCCACAGCCGTTTCCACATAAATTACAAAATGGGGAAACTTTAGGGATATGTGTCATCAATATTATGCTAGTGGGTTATCATATGAGGGAGTGAAAAACAAAAATATTAGTAAACAACAAATATATGCCATTTTTATTGATCCTAAAACTGGCCAATCATTCCCTTTTAATGCAAAGAGGTTTCCCATACATTGGTATACCAATGTGCAGATGAAGAAATTTTTTTGGCAGAGGTGGTGGATGGTCTTTGATGATCCACCTTGTAATAATTATGAGGTGCCATTGTATTTTTTAAGAAAAGTATACTGTGAGTTTGTCCTTAATGTGCGGCCAAACTATTTTGACATAAGAGAGTTCCATGGTAGAGGTGGTAGCTTTGCCCACGATAGACTTGGAGCCCATAGGCAATTAGCGTCAGAGAGTTGCCACCCCCTAGCATCAAAATCCAAGGTGCATTAGACTGTCCTAGTAGAGCTGAAAGAGTTGATGGAGCTACAGACTCTTCAAGTGGCCACAACATTAAATGGTGCCATCATCCAACATGGGACACAATTAGCCCACCCTCTTGTACTGGATGATGAGCCATTAGTTGTTCCAGGTGGTGATAGAGAGCCCATTCAGCATATGTGTGTCAGTTGCTCAGGGATATGCATAGGGACAAATGATGAGGCTGCTGCAGATGGATCCACATCTCATTCATGCATGATTTGGGGGAGTAGATGTCAGACCCGAACGATTGAGGATGTGGCATTGACAGACAAGTTGATGGACATGTTGTTCGGCCATCAGCCACAGACACATGTGTGTTGATTTGAATTCATAGCATTTTATTTATTAGTCACTTAAAATTTGTAATTATATAAATAAATTTTCATTTATACATCAATTTAAATTGATACAAATTGTAGTCACATAAATTTGTCCACTTAATTAAATAAATATTTACTATTTATTTGATTATTTAACCATCAATAATCAGTTAATTAAATTAATATTTAATTAATTCATCCTCAACCTCTTCTCCTATTAAATAAATAAATAATTCAATTTATTTAAATTAACTCATTAAGCCACACTCTAAATCAATTAAATCAATAAAGCACATTTGTTTAATTTAACCCCTTTCCTCTTTTAAATAAATAAACAAATATTTATTTAAATCCCTAAACTACCCCCCACTTGCATTCTCCTACATATGCAAGTTGCACCTATTTAGTTGAAATAATTGAATTTTATTTTAATTAAAATCCTATTTTCTCTCACCCACTTGCTCTTCTAACCCATTCTAGACTCTTCTAAACCATTCTAAATTAGCCTAATCACCCTCCCTAATTATTATCACATTCCTAAGCAAATTGGAGTCACTTCTGAAAGCCTTAAAGTCTTTCTCCGTTTCACTCCGTCTTCTCCCATTTTTTCGCCATTATTTCTAATTTCTTCTATTCTATCCAACTTCCTTCTCTTTTTCGAGAGATTGCCCGATTTTTCAAAAAAAATTGGCCCATCTCTCGAGGGGGAATACCACCCATTAAATTAACATTTATGGGCCATATTTATTCACACTTATCTTTCTTTATCTGAAACGACGTGATAAACTGCACCATCTCAAAGAGGGGCAAATGTAGTCACATAAATATGTCCACTTAAATAAATGAATATTTACTATTTATTTGATAATTTAACCATCAATAATCAGTTAATTAAATTAATATTTAATTAATTCATCCTCAACCTCTTTTCCTATTAACTAAATAAATTATTCAATTTATTTAAATTAATTCATTAAGCCACACTCTAAATCAATTAAATGAATAAAGAACATTTATTTAATTTAACCCCTTTCCTCATTTAAATAAATAAACAAATATTTATTTAAATCCCTAAACTACCCCCCACTTGCATTCTCCTACAAATGCAAGTTGCACCTATTTAGTTGAAATAAATGAATTTTATTTTAATTAAAATCGTATTTTCTCTAACTTACTTTCTCTTTTAACCCATTCTAGACTCTTCTAACCCATTCTAGATTCTTCTAAACCATTCTAAATTAGCCTAATCACCCTCCCTAATTATTGTCACATTCCTAAGAAACTTGGAGTAACTTCTCAAAGCCTTAGAGTCTTTCTCTGTTTCACTCCGTCTTCTCCCATTTTTTCGCCATTATTTCTAATTTCTTCTATTCTATCCAACTTCTTTCTCTTTTTCGAGAGATCATCCGATTTTTCAAAAAAATTCGGCCCATCTCTCTAGGGGGAATACCACCCATTATATTAACATTTATGGGGCATATTTCTTCACACCTATCTTTCTTTCTTTGAAACGGCGCGATAAACCACACCGTCTCAAAGAGGGGCAAATGTAGTCACATAAATTTGTCCACTTAAATAAATGAATATTTACTATTTATTTGATTATTTAACCATCAATAATCAGTTAATTAAATTAATATTTAATTAATTCATCCTCAACCTTTTCTACTATTAACTAAATAAATTATTCAATTTATTTAAATTAATTCCTTAAGCCACACTCTAAATCAATTAAATGAATAAAACACATTTATTTAATTTAACCCCTTTCCTCTTTTAAATAAATAAACAAATATTTATTTAAATCCCTAAACTACCCCCCCACTTGCATTCTCCTACAAATGCAAGTTGCACCTATTTAGTTGAAATAAATGAATTTTATTTTAATTAAATTCCTATTTTCTCTCACCCACTTTCTCTTCTAACCCATTCTAGACTTTTCTAACCCATTCTAGATTCTTCTAAACCATTCTAAATTATCCTAATCACCTTCCCTAATTATTGTCACATTCCTAAGCAACTTGGAGTCACTTCTCAAAGCCTTAAAGTCTTTGAAAAATATTAAAGGCTTTATGTCTTCAACAAGTTAACCCCTAAAGTCTTCCAAACCATTAATGGCTCTTACATAACCATTAATGGTTAACTCAATTCACCCACATGGTTAGAGACTTTCCCTCTAACTTAACCCCCATCTAACTCATGTGTCTCTTCAAGCATTCATTGCTTTGACCATGGTTATCCCCACTAACTCTTGCACAAGAATTTATCCATTGGATGCATTCATTATTTATTGGATAAAAGATTTATTCATTCAACTCAAGGCTAACCTTACCTCCTAGGGTAACCCTCATGTCATCTCAAGCATTTAATGCTTCTTCCCTCTCCTCTCAAGCCATCTTAGGTTGACATTTGTCATCCTAGGATCGGGTTGAAAACCCTCACATGGATCACAAATCCATCAATCCTAGCCCTTGTTGAGATTACTCAATCTCAACCAACCATTACCCTATTTTTCCTATAAATAGAGCCCATTCCTTCTTCAAAAGGATCCAGAAAGCTTGAAATACAGAAATCTTGTATGCATCAAACTTATACCGAATTTGAGAGAGAATATAGGAGAACTTTTCTTTGTTATTTTGGATAAAATTAACATAGATTAATTAGATACTTTCTTATATTTAGCATGCATTTGCATAATTAGTCATTTTTCATAATCTTGAATCTCCATAAGACATCCATAATAGTGCAAAAAGATGAGGGCTACACTCATGTGGAACTTGGAGAGGAGAGGAACAAAGGAGGAGCAAATATGAGCATGCTGAAAAGCATTTGGGAGGGTTTAGTGTCTTTCCTCCATTTTTGTGTGCTTTCTATAATATGTTTGATATCTCTCTTGATATGCATGCTTAAGATTGTAGTTTCTTTCATCTTTCAATTTTGATTGATACTAACAACACTAACATTTGAATCTTGTGTTCCTCACATCCTTTTTGTAGTGCATCACAAATAATATATATTTCAAGATGAAGCAGCAGTATCCCATACTCCTCCCACCATTACTACAACTGGAACTTTGACGCGTGAGGTATAAATTTTGTAATATGTTAAAATAGAATACTATACTTTGAATTCAAAAAAATTACAAGATATAATAACTATCTTTAATGCTTGGTCCAATTTTTAGTTTGTAGGTGTTGATTGGGGACCAAATGTCCTAGATTCATGACATCACGCTCTCAGCGATCGATTTTGGCCTACAAGACTATACGGTATCATATTTTGTACACCCTTTTTTATGTATTGTTTTGATGGAATATGCAAGTCATTTCTTTTTTAGATTCTTAAAATTATGTTTAATATATTATCTTTACTAATATCTCATGTTAATTTTATTTTTTTAGGGTACTCCCTTCGTGTCTAGGCCTCATCCTAACCAAGGAATTCCTCGAAGATGCCAAAATGTTAGAAGAAGGTAATTGAACACTATAGACGTATAAAAATGGCCACTTTCCTAAGTGAATATTTAATATTCATTTTATTCTCATTCTTCTATTTTATTAAATTTAATTTAATTAAATCTTTCACATTCATCTATTTGATTAAATAAATTATTCAATTTATATAATTAAATTCACCTAGGTCTTACATATCATTTAATCGAATAAATCACTTTATTTAATTAAATCCCCTTTCTACTCTTTTTAATTAAATTTACATTGAATTAAATTGTTCACTTCAAATAAATAAATATAATTATTTATTTAAATCCCCCACTTGTATTTATTCAAGTTGCATCTATTTTTGTTGAAATAAACAATTTATTTTAATTAAAATCACCCTCCCATCCACTTGCATTCTCTTACATCTCCCACTTGCCTCTCTAAGCCCCCTTCTAGATTCTTCTAATCACTTCTAAATTAGCCTAACCCATTTCCTAAATATTGTCACATCCCTAAGCAAAGAAAATTCACTTATCAAGCCCTCAAAGTCTTTGGAAACCATCAAAGGCTTTATGTCTTCAATAAGTTAACCTTGAAAGTCTTCCAAATCATTAATGGTTAACTCAACCCTCTTGCATGATTAGAGAATTTTTCTGTAACTCAACCCACATCTAACCTAGGGGTCTCATCAAGCATTCATTTATTTAACCATGGTTATTCCTTTAAGCCTTGCACAAGAGTTTATCCTATGGGAAAAAGCTTTGTCCAATGTATAACCTTAACCTAAACTTAACCCTTACCTCCTAAGGCAACCATTAGGTCTTCTCAATCATTTAATGCTTCTTACATCTCCTCTCAAGCAATCTTATGTTGACAATTGTCAGTATTTAAATGGTGAGAATTGAGTCCATCGATTGGTAACTTTCAATCCCGGCTGTTGCTAAGATTATCAATTATTGACCATCCATTGCCCTATTTTTCCTATAAATAGAGTCCTCATTCACTCATTCTCATATCCAAATCTTTAGCATCACACTTATAGGCATTTTACTAAGCATATCTAGTCATTTTATCAAGCATTTAGTCTCTCTTTGAATAGAAATAATCTAATAAACATTTTAGAAGCATTTCTATTATCATAAATAATCATATTAAGCTAGTGTATCATGTTAGGATAGTTGTTTTACTAATTCTTTCATCTTATCATCATATACATGCTAGTTTAATAAATGTTTGTTAATATCATGCATATTTAATATTGCATTCATGTTATATTGGTCAAACATCATTCATTCTCATAATTGTCATCCCTAAGTCACTTTGCTTAGTTATCTAAGAGAAAAGGCATTGGCTTGAGGGGTCTTGTGAGATAGAGAACAATGGAACATCCCTTGGGAAGTTGAGCTATTCCATATAGCTCCATAACTTGCACCAAGAGTCCCATTGGTATGTGGACTAGTCATGAATTTATATTTTCTGTTTCATCACACCACTTTTTCTGCACACATTTCTGGCACCCACCATGGGGCTCGATCCCATTTATCAAATCATTTTTGATGTAGGAATAACTTTGCAAGTACGTAGAAAACTTGAATTAGCACGTTGGACCTGAAACTTAGTGCATCCTGCCTTAACCTTAGCACATAACACTTCTACTAATTCCTATAAGCATCATCTCTTTAAAACATCAGTGCAGCACATCCGAGCAACAGTGTAGCACATCTGTATTTTCTGCTAGCACATCGGTTCCATTCTCTAGCACATCTAGTCTGTAGATTAGCGCATAGTAGACACAAAACAAAAAAAGAAGAAGCAAAATTGTAATAGAGACAAAAGGTTAGACTTGTAGAAGTCCACCTTGAAAATTCTTATTGCTAAACTGTTTTTATTACAGGTCATTAACATTTGTTTGCAGGGTTGGGAGATTTTCTTTTACTAAGTTTAGGCTTTTGATTGAATTTTTTATTTCTAACTTTGTTAAGTTATTTATTTGAAGTTTTCTTCATTTCCTTATTAGTAAAATTGAACTCATTTTCCTTTTGGGTAACTTAAAAAGAACAACAAAAAAAAACCTTACCTTGCTTTCATAGGAAGAGAAAACATTTCATTTTTGGGGTTTTAAAAAAAGAACAAGACAAACTTTCTTTTTTAAATTTTTTAAAATGAATCTCACCATCCTTTGGTGTCTAAAAGGATCCATTTCATTTTCTTGCATAAGTTAAAGAATCTCATTTTTCTAAATTCTAGATAAAGCAAAAGAGGGAAATCCTTCCCCTATCGAATTCATTTTTGTTGACCATATCGAAGAATTTGCTTTGTTGACCAGGACTTCATTACTTAGATTAAAAAAATCACTGATTTGAAAGTTAAAAGGAACATCATGCCTTTTTGGAGCAACATCTCCCAATAGAACTAACAAACAACTGAATTGTGATGTTAAAAAGAGCCATTTTTGTGCCTTGTCTCGAAAGTGGAAGGTATATTCTCTCCCCTTAATTGGGTGACCAAAAAGCCAAACCACTCTTACACTTTCAGTATTTTAATTGGGTGACTTGAGTGGGAAACAACTTTATCGCCAAGTGTTCCAACCCACTATAATCAAAAGTGGAGGATGATGAAAGTCACTTCAATGATTTTTCTCAGTGATTAGCCTTCCCCCAGTATCTTTACGATACGTAAAGCCTTTGTTATAAAGGTTGGGAAGCCTCTCGAGGGAGTTTATCACTGAAGACCAAACAAGAAGCTTGATTACAAACTTTAGAAATAGAAACCTTGAGCCGAGTCAGTATCAAAACATCTTCAATATCATTGTGCAATGGTGGGGAAGAATCCACCCCCAAGATTACTCACCATATATCTTTCAAGATAGCTACTCAATTGTGAAGAAATTCACTTTGGATTAATTTTTGGCAAAAGGCAAAAAAACGGGCGCCCCCTAGGTGGTGACATGACTCTTTGAGCTGATAGAGTATCAAGACTAGTGAGCTATGGTATTGTTGACGACCTTTGAATAAAGAGTATGTCTGAATTGTCTTTTTTGTATCCAAACCTGTGAAAACATTGAGGATTTGAACACATCCTCACAAAACATACACTCTTTGTTTAGAATGGGAAAAAATGGTTGTCTTTTTCATGCTATGTTTTCATTTTATACTTCAGAAAATCATCCATCAAAGTTGAAAAAGTGTTGAAAATTTTTGGAAAAACCAAAAACAAGACAAAAAGAGTAGTTTGGTGCATAGGAGCAATATCATATCGCATCTGAATCAACCTTTAGCGCATTAAAACTGAAACTTAGTGCATTCATTCTCAAAACTAGCGCATAACAGTCTGAACATTTGGCAACTTTTCATTAGCGCTCTTAGGCACCATATTATTACTTTGAAACATCAGCCTAGCGCATTGGGGGCAAACTGTAGCACTTTGGGTCTAAACATTAGTGCTTATTGAAGACATATTAGTGCATAACCCATCTAGATCAGTTAAAATTCAAAACTCTGGTTTAGCACGTAGCATAGATAGCTTAGCACATCAGTGGCTTTTAATAGCGCATCTAGACCATCCTTTAGCGCATCCAGTCTCTATCTTAGCGCATAGGTAAAACTGAGAAAAACAAAGAGCAAAACTGAGCATTCTTGAAAATTTTTATCATCAATTTTGAATACCCTTTTGGATCTTCAATCAACATCATCGGGCAAAACTTGAATCAAAACATCAAAAAATATTCCAAACAATCAAACAAGTCATTCTTAGAACAACTGTTCTCAGAATCCAAAACTAGCTAAGGATAACACTTTCTCCTATAAAAACTGGGTAACATCATCACATTGATCAAAAGGTCCGCCAATTAAACGGATTCCATCAACAAAACATACCTAGTTTAAACCTAAGTTGTCAAATCAAGTCTCCATGTCAGGAAGCTCTTATTCCATAACATTTGACACACTTTGTCGTGAGGGGGCATCTAAACCTTTATTTGATAAAATAGGCTTAAGTTTTCAAAACAAAGTATTGTAATACAACCAAATCAAAGGAAACTATTGATCACTTGTGTATGACCACTCCTCATATTTGGAGAAGAAAAATTCTTCATCACAACACTAAGTTGAAGAAACGACAACCTAGTTCCCAGAAACTTGCCAAACAGAATAGATTTCTCTACATCAATCGCCAACTCTTCAAATCACATCGCACATTTCTCCTTCATATATTCAAGGCAAGTCAAATGAATTTGACGAAGAACCATTGAGAAGTAGAGCCTTTTGCCAAAAATCATCATTCAGTCAATGCTTAAATCATGGAGGAAACATCAATCCAACTTTCTTCCCAAGAGTTTGCATCACTTATAACATAGCTCGATTTGAACCACCAACCCCCGATCGACACGAAGAAGAGGAGTTTGTCTCCTTTGTCATATAAAGTTTCTATTAAATGCTTGATGTCACTCGCTCTCAATGAAACAAGCGAAGGGGACCACAACTAGAAGCCAGTATGGGTCAAAGATTATCAAACCCATTCGATTACATTGATCTAGGAGAAACAAAGATTACTGAGGAGCATAGTCAACAATGTCAAGAAAACCCTTCATTTCAAAAACTTATGGAAAAGCTGATAGAGGTTGACAAAGAAAAATACATGCTCATGCTAACAAGCAAAGGAGTTAGGATTCCTGAAGACTTTGACACTGAAATCTTTAGGACACGGTCACGAAATTATACTTATCAAGAACAACAGAGAGAAGAGGAAACACGTGACCCTGAGAAAAACATACTTGAGAAAAACATACCTGAACAACATAACATACCAGAACACACACATACCCGAACTAGGGATAACGAAAGGGAAAAACCCTTCCCTCTGCAAACTAATGCGCCTTTGGTTGCACCTACACAACAAATGCAAATGCTGCAAAGACAAATGCAGGACATGCAATAGGGGACCATAGTATGGTATTCCTTAAACGAAATTTGTCCTTACCCTTTTGACAGGAGATTAAATGGGTATGTGCACCAAGTTGTGGTACCAAAAGGGGGTCTTAAGATGCCACTTTTTTCTGAAATCAACAAAGTTTGAACTTAAATGACAAATTGAAGATAGTTAGACTCCAAATTTGAAGATGCAACAAGAACAAGAGTCAAAGAGCTTCGAGTCTACTTTCTAAACTACTAATTTTTTTTGAAAATGGTGGAGATTAAGGGCTCCAAAAAGGGGGGCCACAAAAAGTGGTCTTGTTTTTATGCAAAAAACATAACATAGCATCTGTTGTGGCCCCCTTAAAATCTTAACTTTTTTTTTGAATTTTTAAAATCGCTTCGGTGAGAAATTAGCTAGCACCTTTTAGTTTATGCCAGATTTTTCAACTAATTTTTTAATGAGTATATGCTTTTTTACTAATTTTTGAAGTAGACACATCTTGAAAAACATAAATTTGAGCATGCTCCCCCCTAAAATTGTTGATAACTAAACAAAAATCAATTTTTTTCTTTTTAAATTGTGTAGAATGGAGTCTAGTTTCTTAAAATGTAAGTTTCTTCAAAATCTGATGAACATGTAGAAAACTTTACCCAAAATAGTGCATGTTGGTTTTTGACAAAAAACGAACACACTAACAAAAGAAATTATAGATGAAAGCATTAACAAAATAAAAATGTGAAAAGACTTACATGCTTAGATAGCTAAAGAGAGAGATCGAGGTCTCTATGGTATTTTTTTTAGTTTTATTGAAATACGTGCAAACCTAATGGAGAACACGACCAAAAAGATGTGAAAATTTTCTAATCCTCTGATAAAAACACGTCTCAGGCCTAAAATGGTTGTCCAACCCTTTGGGTTGGATGCCCAAGTACAATCCAACCCAAAGGGTTGGCAGTTTCCAATGCAGACCATTTGGTGAGCGCCAAATATGGCGCTTGCCAAATGAAAAAAATTGGCTTTTCCCATTTGGCGTGCACCAAATGAGAAAAGTCAACTTTTTTCATTTAGCAAGCACCAAATTTGGCGCACGCCAAATGTCCTGCATTGTCCAATTTGAAGGTTTTGTGATGCAAATTTTTCAACTTGGGCACAAGTTAGACCCATCATGAGAGGAGAATATATACATGAAATATAATATTTAAGTATAAGTCACTTTAAGTTATATTTCATGTATATATTGGTAGGATGTTTGAGAGTGGTTTCAACTTTATAGGAGTTATAATGTAGATTCTTGTTTTTAGAGGATCATAGTGACTTTCATAATCAAATTTTAGTAATCAACATTCTCCTATTAGCATTCTTTAGATCTGTATCTCACTATATTTATCTTCCCTAAACTCTACACCTATCTCTCTCCCTCTCTTGTCCCTCTCACTTCTCTCTCCCCTCTCTGGGTATATCGCACCCTCTCTACCTTTCATCCCTTCCTTGTACCCTAATTTATATCCTTGACTCCCTTCCTCTCTCTTCTCTCTCACTCTCTTATTATTTCTATCCCCCCCACTCGTTTCTCCTATTCACTACCGATCCCTTCTATCCTCTCTCCCCCCATATCTAGGGCTCTCCTTCCCTCCCTATTCACCTCACTACCTCTTCCTCCCTATATTATTAACCACCTCTCTCTCCCCCTCTAGGTTTCTCACTTATCTAATTGTCCACCCTCTAGTTATCTCCCTCCCTCTCCACCTTTCTCTCCCTTTCCCTTGCTCCTATCTATTTATGAACACTCTCCCTCCATTTATGCTAAGGGGTGTCCTAAGGGGTCACAAGACACTATATGACCCCTTAAGACATAATATGACCCCTGACAACACCTAAGGAGTCATATTGTGCCCTAAGGGCACACCATATGACACCTTCGGACACAACACAACCCATAACGATACCATATGATGTCCTCAGGGGCCGTATGGTCTCCTAAATGGTCATAGGACACCATATGACCCCTTAGGATACAATATGACCCCTAATGATACATAAGGGGTCATATGACACCATATGACCCCTTAGGATATAATATGACCATTAACAACATCTAAGGGGTCATATGGTGTCCCGAGGGGTCATAGGACACCATATGACCTCTTAGGACACCATACAACCCATAACAATGCCATATGGTGTCCTAAGGTGTCATAGGACACCACATGACCCCTTAGGATACCATACAACCCATAAAAACACCATATGGTGTCCTAAGGGGTCAACAAGACACTAGATGACCCCTGAGGACACCATATGACCCACATTGATACTATATGGTGTGCTAAGGGGTCATACGTTGTCCTAAGAGGTCATAGGACACCATATGACTCTTTAGAACATAATATGACCCCTAACAACACCTAAAGGGTCATATGGTGTCCTAAGGGGTCATAGGACACCATATGACCCCTTAGGACACAATATGAACCCTAACAACACGTAAGGGGTTATATGGTGTCCTAAGGGGTTGTAGAACACTATATGACCCCTTAGGACACCATATAACCTAGAACGACACTATATGGCATCCTAAGGGGTCACATGGTGTCCTAAGGGATCATAGGATAGCATATGACCCCTTAGGACACCATACAACCCATAACAACACCATATCATGTCTTAAGGGGTCATAGGATACCATATAACCCATCATTACACAATATGATCCCTAATGACACCTAAGAGGTCATATGGTGTCCTATGGGGTCATAGGGTACCATATGACTCCTTAGGACACAATACAATGCATAACAACACCATATTGTGTCGTAAGAGATCATATGGTGTCCTAAGGGGTCATAGGACACAATATGACTCCTAACAACCCCTTAGGGGGTTATATGACACCATATGACCCCTTAGCACACTATACAACCTATAATGACACCATACGGTGTCTTAAGGAGTCATATGGTGTCCTAATGGGTCATATAACACCATATGACCCCTTAGGACACCATAAGACCCATAAATGACACCATATGACCCTTTAGAACACCATACAACCCATAACAACACCATATGAGGGCTCATATGGTGTCCTACATTATATGATCCCTTAGGACACCATATGACCCATAACGACACCATATTGTATCCTAAGGGGTCGTATGGTGCCCTAAGGGGTCATCAAACACCATATGACCCCTCAGGACACCACACGACTCATAACGACACCATATTTTATCCTAAGGGGTCATATGGTGTCCTAAAGGGTGATAGGACACAATATGACCTCTAACGAACCCTTAGGGGGTCATAGGACACCATATGACCCCTTAAAATAACATATTGTTAAGTTTTGATACTACATGTAAAGTACTGATGCCAATAGCTAACAAGATGAGAGGGGGGGGGTGAATCATACAAGCTTAATCTTCCATAAAGTCAACAGATTCAACCTCAATAACTTAAACTTTAGCAATATAACCAGAAACTACTAAACATGCAAACTCATAAACACATAATCATCATAACATATATAACACCAGATTTCATGTGGAAACGCAAATAGGGAAAAACCACTTTGGGATTTTGGACCCACTAAGAAATATACTCTTCTAGAATATGCTCAGTTAAAAGAAAATCTTGTTAAAGATTACAAACACATTGCTAGATGTGACCCGGTTAAGGGATTTCCCTCAGATCTATAAGGATCTTCACTTTGCTAGAAGTGACCTTGTCAAAGAATTTCAAACACTCATTTAGAAGGTTACCTTGCTAGAGGGTTTACAAATAAGACTGTTAAGTCCACTCGGTTAAGAGATTTTCTGTCACTTACAAAATAACAGTAATAAAAATATATCTGCAACTTCACATCTAATATGCTAAAGTAGATTATGTTTAGATCAAAACAATCTAGTCATAGGACTTATCTTGTCCCTCTGCTGGGCTCCCTACTGTGTTATTCAAATAGGCCTTCAAGCTTTTGTGCTCGGTAATCACTATGTAGAATCCCTATGCTTACACTTGCCCGCATACATTGTTCATCAATAATTCCTTATTTATAAACAATTTGCTAACCGCTTAATCTCCTTGATCACATTTCCCATGATCAATCTTAGCCATCAAATCTTCACATTTCACTAGGTTCAATGCATCCTTTGATCTGAAAAACATTTTACCTTGCCTTGGGACTTGCATTCCTTTCTTGGAACTTGCACAAGGTTATTGTTGTTCAATCTGAGCTATAGATCTTCCTGCCAATCTCCTATTGCCATAGATCCTTAACAAACTTCATGCACGACATACCAATCATTTATACATCTCCAACTCATCATTGTCTTTCATTAAATAATGCTTTTATCCATCTAATGTGCTCTATCATAACTCGGTTGCAACTCGGTAAATACTAAACTTTACTCGGTAGACATTCCACCTTCATTAACCGATATCGATAACCTTAGGGTTTACCAACTAGGTTCCTTAGTGTTTACCGACTAGGTTCTTTTCTCGGTGACATAGTATAGTGTTAACCTTACAATCAACATCATATGTAGGATATCAAAACAATCTAAACATCATGATCTCATCATTATCTAACTCAGTAATATTTGCCCATTGAATAACTTATTTCTTGCTTTATTCATCACATTCTTTCTGTGTCACTTACTGACCACTTAATACTCATCAAAACATGCTTCTTAAGATATGGCAACATCATACTAAATCAGAAAATCAATTTCTTGACATCAATGACAAAATAATGTTATAAATATAGTTATCATCCTTTTTCAATAATCTTCAACAATCTCCCCCTTTGGCATTGATGGCAAAACCAACTTGTAAATGGTTATAGCAACAAGCTATTCAAATTGATTTGGATTTAGATTACTGTTAGACTTCTTTTGAAAGTCTTCTCCCCCTGTCATTAGTCTTCCATTATCTTCTTCATTTAGGATTTTACCATTCAGTCTTCTCCCCCTTTGACAACAATGTCAAAAAGTAAAAGAACTAAATCATGATTTCTTCCTCTATGAAGTGATTTGCCTTGCTGTGTATCATCTCAGTCTCAGTTAGAAAAACTTGTCTCTATTCATTATTTCCTGCACAACTTTAGGCAACCTCCTAAAGTGTAAATCAGCATCAATCCATACATAATATTCTATAGATTCATCGAATTGATGCTTTCACAGAACTCTGTCAATGAGTAGAAGATAGGGGTAAGACCCCTAACTTGCTTCTGAGATATTCAAAAGTGTCCCTTGGCAGTGGCTTTGTGAAGATGTTTGCTAATTGCTCCTTTGAACTAATATATTCCAGCACAACTTTCTTCTCTTGAACTTCTTCTCTAAGATAATGATACTTTACAGAGATATGTTTTGTCTTGGAGTGCATTACCGGATTCTTTGATATGTTAATGGCACTAGTATTATCACAGAATATAGTTATTGGCTTGGTAACTTTTTCATTTATACCTTCCAATAGTTGTTTGATCCATGCTATATTGGTACAATTCAATGTTGTAGCAACATATTCAGCTTCTGTTGTTGACTGTGAGATACATCCTTGTTTCTTGCTAAGCCAACTTACTAGTCTTTCTCCCAAAAAGAAAGCTCCATGACTTGTGCTTTTCCTGTCATCTATTTTGCCTGCCCAATCAGCATCAGTATAAACTTTCAAATCAAAATCATTCCTCTTTTCATATACTAAGCCATAATCTTCAGTGCCTCTCAGGTATCTGAAAATTCTCTTGATTGCTGTCATATGGGTTTCCTTGGGATCTGCAAAAAATCTTGCAACAATACCTACTGCATGTGCTATATCCGGTCTACTATGCACAACATATTGCAACTTCCCAATCATAGATCGGTAAAGTGTCTCATCAATAGATGCAGATTCATCATTCTTTGATAGTTTACAGTTAGTAGTCATAGGAGTACTTACTGGCTTAGAATCCTCCATTCCAAATTTCTTCAAGATTTCCTTTATGTACTTGGATTGAGTAATGAAAATCTCATATTTCATTTGCAGTATCTATAAACCTATAAAATACTTTATCTCACCGATTAATGACATCTCAAATTCTTTGCTCGTTTCATTTCCAAAATTATTGTATAAGGAGTCATTACCACAAAAAATAATATCATCAACAAATATGGCTGAGATCAGTATTCCATTGTCTTCATCATTCTTCATGTACATGTTGTTGTTTTCACTTGTCTTTATAAAACCAATTTTGATCAAATAAGAGTGTAGTCTCTCATACCATGCTCTAGGTGCTTGTTTCAGACCATATAAAGCTTTGTTTAGTTTACATACCCGATCTTTACTCTTGTCTTCAACAAATCCTTTAGGTTGTTCAATATAAACTTCTTCTTCTAGTATATACCATTCAAAAATGCAGATTTAACATCCATTTGATATACCTTGAAATTTTTGAAAGCAGCATATGCCAACAATGTTGTTACTCCCTCAAGTCTAGCCATAGGTGCAAAGGTCTCACCATAATCTATTCCTTCTTGTTGAGCATAACCTTTGCAAACTAGTCTTGCTCTGTTGCGAATGACCTCACCTTTTTCATTTAGCTTGTTTCTGAAAATCCACTTAGTACCGATTACATTTTTTTCCTTCGGTCTTGGGATCAATGTCCATGTGTTATTCTTCTTGATTTGATCAATCTCTTTTGTAATAGCATTTACCCAATCTTCACTATTAAATGCCTCTTTTACTATTCTCGGTTCAAATTCAGATATCAGACATGTGTTCTGTCTCAGTTTGTTCCTTGTCATCACTGGATCATCCTTATCTCCTATAATCTAACTTGATGCATGATGTCTTCTAACATATTTTGATAATATAGGCTCGGTAGGTTTTGTATGATCTTCTTCATCACTTGGTAACTGGACATTATCTTCATTTTCTTCAACAACTTTCTCAGTAGGACTTCTCAGTTGAACATAAACAAATTCTTCATAATCTTCTGGTTCTTTGGAATTTCCTTCATCATTTCTTTCTGCAAATTCATCAATTTTCACATTTGCACTTTCTACTATTTTGTTAGATGATTTGATTAGACATTTAAATGCTTTACTTCTAGAAGAATAACCAAGAAATGTTCCTTCTTCACTTTTCTGATCAAACTTTCCATTTTTGTCATCTTTGTGAACATAGCATCTACTTCCAAAGATTTTAAAATAACTTACATTAGATTTCTTGTCATACTAGATCTCATATGGTGTCTTCATAGTTCCTTTCTTTAGTTGAACTTGGTTCATGGTGTAAACTACAGTGTTGATTGCTTCTCTCTAAAATGTTTGAGGTACCCTTTTTTCTATCATCAAGGTTCTGGCACAATCAACAATTGATCTGTTTCTTCTCTCGACTATCCCATTTTGCTGAGGTCTTCTCGATGCAGATACTTGCCTTTTTATACCAGGATCATTGCAGAATAAGCTAAATTCATCATAAGTGAACTCTCCTCCTCTATCGGATCTAAGACATTTCAGCTGTCTTCCTGTTTCATTTTCAACTCTTGCCTTGTACCATTTGAACATTTGAAAAGCTTTTGATTTTTCTTTTAAAAACATAACTGACATCATCCTTGAGTAATCATCCACAAATAATATGAAATATTTATCACCATAATAACTTTGAACTTTCATAGGACCACAAAGATCAGTGTGTACTAGGTCTAAAATTCCTTTAGAAGTGTAGGACTTACTTGTAAAGCTTGATCTTGTCATCTTACCCATCTGGCATCCTCAGCATATAGCATTCTCAGGTTTTTCCAGACTCGGTAGACCTCTTACTCGGTGCTTCTTGCTTATTTTGATCAGATTATCAAAATTTACATGACAAAAGATTTTATGCCATAACCAGGTATCATCTATTTTAGCATAAATACACTTGTTCCGAGTTGAGTCAAGATGAAATGTATTACCTTTTGTTTGTGTCCCGGTAGCAGCTAACTTTCCATGCTTGTCATGAACTTTGACAATTCCTTTCTGAAATTCTATTCGCTATCCTGTATTGTTTAGCTATGCTACACTCAACAAATTGTATTTCAAACCTTCAACCCAGTATACATCATCACATTTAGCATTATCAAGAAGTGTTATAGATCCTTTACCTTTCATCGGACATGGTGCATCATTGCCAAATCTTACATAGCCTCCATCATAGTCTTCTAATTTAACAAACTTGTGTTTATCACCCGTCATGTGATGTGAGAATCCACTGTCTATGATCCAAGAATCATTATTATTTATGTGAGATACTAGGGCTTTTTCTTCATACCTTTCTTCATCAGATCCATCTTTAATAGCCACAGAAACAACTTCCTTTGTATCAATTTCATCAGATTTGTCATCATTGGATTCTTCATCAGCTACTAGGCATGTCTTTTTGTCTCTCCTTCTGAAGTCTCGGTGTCCTCTATATTGGTTGTCTTTCTGCCTATTATCTTGGTATTCTCTCTTTTCACTAGATTCTTTGTCAGGACAGTTAGAAGCCATATGTCCCATTTTATCACAATTGAAACATTTTAAAGGTAGCTTTCCTTTATACTTACCTTTTCCTCTTGATAACCTTCTGGCTAATAATGCTTCAAACTCTTCTTGCTTCTTGATTTCCTCATATAGTTTGTGCACTTCTTCCATGTTCTTGTGAAATCTTTCACTTGCTCCATTATGGTTCCCTTCAGATTACTTACTCATTCTATCATTGTAATCATTAGATTCATCAATATGAAAAGAACTAAATGCAGATTCTACTTTATTTACCGAAGACCCACCGTTATCAAAATTACTTAACTCAAATGCATGTAGCTTACCAATAGTAGCATCCAAAGAAACTGGCATGTTCAGTACAAACTTCAATTCATTGATTGCAGAGACTCGAATGGCATAAGTAGGTAGAAGGGTTCTAGACAACTTACTTGTTACATCCTTTTCTTCAATAGTTCCTCCTGCTCCTTTAATTTGATTGATAGTCTCCTTTAACCTTATACTATATTGGGTTATGTTCTCACCTTCATTCATTCTCATGGATTCAAGTTGTCCTCTTAGACTATCTACTTTTTCTCTTTGAACATGTTCATCACCGCCATATACAGATATGAGCTTGGTCCACATTGCTTTTGCATCATTACAGCCTTCTAGGTCATTAAACTCTGAGTCGGTCAATGCTGATGTTATTTTAATCATAGCTTGAATATGTTCTTGCTTTGCCTTTATCTCTTCCAAGGTCATCGGGTTGGTGCTCGGTGCAATGTAATCATTCTCCAAATAATATGTTGTATGTTCTCCAATTCTTGATAAATGCAGCTTCATCCTTTTCTGCCATGTGGAGAAACTTGACTTGTTCAACTTTGGTGCATCCCTTTTATACATATCCCGATCTTTGCCTCAAGTACCTTTAAACTTTTTTTCTTCCAGAGTCCAAGCTCTGATACCAATTGTTAAGTTCTGATACTACATGTAAAGTATTGATTCCAATAGCTAATAAGATGAGAGGGGTGGGGGTGAATCATACAAACTTAATCTTCCATAAAATCAATAGATTCAACCTCGATAAATTAAACTTCACCAATATAACCAAAAACTGCTAAACATGCAAACTCATAAACACATAATAGCCATAACACATATAACACCAGATTTAACATGGAAACCCAAATAGGGAAAAACCACTATGGGATTTCGGACCCACTAAGAAATATACTCTTCTAGAGTATGCTTGGTTAAAAGCAAATTTTGTTAAAGATTACAAACACATTGCTAGATGTGACCCGGTTAAGGGATTTCCCTCAGATCTGTTAGGATCTTCACTTTGTTAGAAGTGACCTTGCCAAAGGATTTCAAACACTCATTTAGAATGTTACCTTGCTAGAGGGTTTACAAATAAGACTATTAAGTCCACTCGGTTAAGACATTTTTTGTCACTTACAAAATAGCAGTAATAAAAATATATCTGCAACTTCACATCTAATATACTAAAGTAGATTCTATTTTACTCAAAATAATCTAGTCATAGGACTTATCTTATCCCTCTGCTGGGCTCCCTACTTTGTTATTCAAATAGGTCTTCAAGCTTCTGTGCTCGGTAATCACTATGTAGCATCCCTGTACTTACACTTGCCTGCATACATTGTTCATTAATAATTCCTTATTTATAAACAATTTGCTAACCGCTTAATTTCCTTGATCACATTTCCCATGATCAATCTTAGCCATCAGATCTTCACATTTGACTAGGTTCAATGTATCCTTCAATCTGAAAAATGTTTTACCTTGCCTTGGGACTTGCATTACTTTCTTGGAACTTGCACAAGGTTATTGCAGTTCAATCTGAGTTGTAGATCTTCCTGTCGATCTCCCATTTCCATAGATCCTTAACAAACTTCATGCACGACATACCAATCATTTATACATCTCTAGCTCATCATTGTCTTTCATTAAATAATTCTTTTATCCATCCAATGCGCTCTGTCATAACTCAATTGCAACTCGGTAAATACTAAACTTGGTAGACATTCCACCTTCATTAACCGATATCGATAACCTTAGGGTTTACCGACTAGGTTCTTTGCTCGATGACATAGTATAGTTTTAACCTTACAATCAACAACATATTTAGGATATCAAAACAATCTAAACATCATGATCTCATCATTGTCTAACTCGGTAATAGTTGCCCATTGAATAACTTATTTCTTCCCTTATTCATAACATTCTTTCTATGTCACTTACCAACCACTTAATACTCATAAAAACATGCTTCTTATGACATGGCAACATCATAATGAATCATAAAATCAATTTCTTGACATCAATGACAAAATAATGTTATAAAGATAGTTATCATCCTTTTTCAATAATCTTCAACAACCTTCTCAATATCCTTAATGAATATCAACAATCTCCCTTTCTACTCAAAATGCCAACACATATAGCCCATAACAACACAATATGGTCTCCTAAGGGGTCATACAACACCATATGACCCCTTAGCACACCATACAACCCATAAAGGACACCATATGACCCATAAAGGCACCATATGGTGTCCTATGGGGTCATAGGACACCCTATGACCCCTTAGGACACAATATGATCCCTAACAACACCTAAGGGGTCATATGGTATCGTAAGGGTTCATAGGACACCATATAACCTCTTAGGACACAATATGACCCCTAATGACACCTAAGGGGTCATATGTGTCCCAAGGGGTCATAAGACACCTAATGACCGCTTAGGACACCATACGACCCATAATGACACCATATGGTGTCCTAAGGGGTCATATCATGTACTAAGGGGTCATATGACACCATATGACCCCTTAAGAATAGAGAGAGATGGTGACCTTGAGAATGGAGAGAGATAATAGGAGATTAAGGAAGATATATGAGAGATTAATATGGTGTTTTATGACCCCTTAGAACACCATATGACCCCTAACAACACCATATGGTGTCCAAAGGGGTCATATGGTTTCCTAAGGGGTCATATGATGTCCTAAGGGTTCATATGGTGTTCTATGACCCCTTAGGACACCACATGACCCCACATGACACCATATGACCCCTAATGACACCATATGGTGTCCTAAGGGGTCATATGGTGTCGTTAGAGGTTATATGGTCTCCCTTAGGGTCATATGGTGTTCTATAACCCCTTAGGACACCATATTACCGCTAACAACACCAAATGGTGTCTTAAGGGGTCAGATGGTATCCTATAGGGTCATATGGTGTTGTTCTATGACTCCTTAAGACACCATATGACCCCTAACATCACCATATGGTGTCTTAAGGGGTCATATGGTTTCCTAAGGGGTCATATGGTATTCTATGACCCCTTAGGGTACCATATGACCCCATAAAATACCATATAATCCCTAACAACAACATATGGTGTCCTAAGGGGTCATATGATATTCTATGATCCCTTAGGACACCATATGGCCCCTAATGACAACATATGGTGTCCTAAGGGGTCATATGGTGTTCTACGACCCCTTGCTACACTATATGAGCCCCAGAGATACCATATGAGCCCTAAAAACACCATATGGTGTCCTAAGGGGTCATATGGTGTTCTATGTCCCCTTAGGACACAATATGACCCCATACGAAACCATATGACACCTCACGACACCATATGGTGTCCTAAGGGGTCATAGAACACCATATGACCCCAAACGACATTAGATGACCCCTTAGGACACCATATGGTGTTGTTAGGGGTCATATAGTGTCCTAAGGGGTCATATGGTGTATATAACACCATATGACCCCTAAGGACACCATATGACCCCTTAGGACACCATATGACCCCTAATGACACCATATGGTGTCGTTAGGGGTCATATGATGTCATAAGGGATCATATGGTGTCGTAATGGATAATAGAATATCATATGACCCCTTAGGACACCATATGATTCCTAACGACACCATATGACGCCTTAGGAAACCATATGACCCCTAACAACACCATATTATGTCTTGAGGGGTCATATGGTGTCACAAGTGGTTATGTCATAAACGAGCATGTTAAAATGGGTCATATAGTATCCTGGGGTGTGAAAGAACACCATATGACCCCTCAGGACACCATATGACCCTTTAGGACACCATATGGTGTTGTTAGGGGTCATATGGTGTCCTAAGGAGTCATATGGTGTCATTAGGGGTCATATGGTGTCCTAAGCGGTAATCTAGTATTCTATGACCCATTAGGATGCCATATGACCCCTTAGGACACCATATGACCCGTAACGACACCATATGGTGTCATTAAGGGTCGTATGGTATCTTAAGGGGTCATAAGGGGTCATATGGTGTTCTATGATCCCTTAGGAAACCATATGTGCCCCGAGACCACCATATGGTGTCCTAAGGGGTCATATGGTGTCGTTACGGATTATATGGTGTCATTAGAGGTCACATTGTGTCCTAAGGGGTCATATGGTGTTCAATGACCACTTAGGATACCATATGACCCATAATGACACCATATGGTATCCTAAGGGGTCATATGGTGTCCTTAGGGGTCATATGGTGTTCTATGACCCCTTAAGACACCATATGACCCCTTAGTGCATGTCATATGGTTTCTTTAGGAGAATATGGTTTCCTAAGGGGTCATATGGTATTCTATAACCCATTAGGACACCATATGACCCATAACAACACCATATGGTGTCGTTAAGGGTCATATGGAATCCTAAGGGATCATAAGGGGGATATATGATGTTCTATGACCTCTTAGGATACTATCTAACCCCTTAGGACACCATATGACCTCTAAGAACACTATATGGCATCCTAAGGGGTCATATGGTGTCCTAAGGGGTCATATGGTGTTCTATGACCCCTTAGGACACCATATGACCCCTAACAATACTATATGGTGTCTTAAGGGGTCATCTAACATCATTAGGGGTCATATGGTTTTTTATGACCTCTTAGGACACCATATGATCCCTTAGGACACAATAAGGTGTCTTGAGGGGTCATATGGTGTCGTATAGGGTCATATGGTGTCCTAAGTGCTCATATGGCATTCCAAGGGGTCATAGAATACAATATGACCCCTTAGGACACCATATGTTTTCATTAGGGGTCATATGGTGTCCCAAGGGGTCATAGAACACCATATGACCTCTTAGGATACTATATGGTAGCGTTAGGAATTATATGGTGTATGGGGTCATATAGTGTCCTAAGGGGTCATAGAATACCATATGACCCCTTAGGACACCATATGACCCCTTAGGAAATCATATGACCACTTAGGACACCATATGGTGATGTTAGGGGTTATATGGTGTCCTAAGGGGTCATAGAATACCCTATAACCCCTTAGAACACTATATGATCCCTTAGGACACCATATGACATATCGTCAGGGTTCATATGGTGTCTGAAGGGGTCATAGAACACCATATGACCCCTAAGGACACCGTATGACCCCTTAGGACACCATATGGTGTTTTTAGGGGTTTTATGGTGTCCTAAGGGGTCATAGAACATCATATGTCCCCTTAGGACACAATATGACCCCTAATGACATGA
Organism: Cryptomeria japonica; assembly: GCF_030272615.1. Lineage (NCBI taxonomy): Eukaryota > Viridiplantae > Streptophyta > Pinopsida > Cupressales > Cupressaceae > Cryptomeria > Cryptomeria japonica. The sequence continues at coordinate 198,733,963 of NC_081406.1, forward strand.
TATGACCCCTAACAACACCATATGACCCCTCAGGACACCATATGGTGGTCTTAGGGCTCATATGGTATCCTAAGGGGTCCTAGAACACCATATGATCCCTTATGACACCATATGACCCCTTAGGGCACCATATGACCCCTAACGACACCATATGGTGCCATATGGTGTCCTAAGGGGTCATATGACATCCTAATGGGTAATAGAATACCATATGACCCCTTAGGACACCACATGACACATAATGACACCATATAACCCATTAGGACACCATATGACCCCTAACGACATGATATGGTGTCTTAAGAGGTAATATGGTGTCCTGAGGGGTCATATGGTGTTCTATGACCCCCTAGGACACCATATGACCCCTTTTAACATCCTAGTACATGACATGACCACTCGTGACACCATATTACCCCTCAAGACACAATATAGTGTCCTAAAGGGTCATATGGTGTCCTAAGGGGTCATATGGTGTCTTAAGGGGTCATATGGTATTCTATGACCTATTTGGGCACCATATGACCCCTTAGAACATCATATGACCCCTAACGACACCATGTGACCCCTTAGGTACCATATGACCCTTAATGACACCATATGGTGTCGTTATGGGGCATATGGTGTCATAAGGGATCATAGAATACCATATGACCCCTTAGGACACTATATGGTGTTGTTAGAGGTGATATGGTGTCATTAGGGGTCATATGGTGTCCTAACGGGTCATATGATGTCTTTAGGGATCATAAAACCCCAAATGACCCCTTAGGACACCATATGACCCCTTCGGACATCATATTTTGTCATTAGGGCTCATATGGTGTTCTAAGAGATCATATGGTATCCTAAGGGGTCATAAAACACCACATGACCCCTTAGGACACCATATGATCCGTAGTGACACCATATGACCCCTTAGGACACCATATGACTTGTAATGATACCATATGTTGTCCTAATTGGTGATGTGGTTTCCTAAGATAGATAGTAATGGTTTCCTAAGGGGTCGTATTGCCCACCATGCTCCTGTACATACCTAGATGGGTTATATAGAGATATAAGATACCTAGAGGGGGAGAGAGGCATGAGAGACCTAGATAGGGTGAGAGAGAGAGAGAGGGTTGAGATAGATGGAGGGGGATAGAGAGAGGTTGGTAATGAGATATGGATGGAGATGTAGAGAAGTGGAGAGGGAATGAGGGATAAACCTAGAGAGGGTTAGAGAGGGTGTGATGGAAAGTTGATGATGCTGATGGTAAAGAGAGAATAAGAATTAGTGGGGAAGGGAGAGAGAGAGGGGGATAAGGAGGGAGAGGTAGATACAGAGGGAGAGGGGAAGAAAATAATGGAGATGCCTATAAATGGGAGGGAGGGATAAGAGTAGAGATGAAAGAATAAAGAGAGAGAAGAGTATGAGGGGATTGAGGGAGAGGTAGACATGAAGGGATGACAAGACCTAGGGAAGGAGATGATATAGAGGTGGGGGGAAAGAGAGAAGAGGAGGAGAGAGTTCAAAAATAAATAGGGGTAAAGGGGGAGGGAGATATAGGGGAAGAGAGGGAGATAAATAGAGAGGGGACAAATAGATAGGTGAGAGAACTATATTGGGAAAGAGAGATGAGAGACCTAGATGACAAGAGAGAGGAATGAGATAGATAGAGGGGGGGAGAGAGAGGTGAGTAATGAGACATGATGCAGAGGTAGATAGGTGGAGAAGAAGGAAGTGGTAAACCTAGAGAGGTGAGAGATAGTTGATGACCTAGAATGTAGAGAGAGAGAATAAAAGAGGAAGAGAGAATAAAAAAGTGGGGGAGAGAGATATATATGGGGGAATGTATGGATGGGGAGGTAGAGAGGGAGAGGGGAAAAAATGAAGCAAGAGACCTAGACAAGGGAGGGAGGGAGAAGAGAAGAGATATAAGAACAAAGAGAGGAGTAAGAGGGGATGGATGGAGAGGTAGACATGGAGGGATTGAGAGACCTATGGAAGGAGGAGATAAAGAGGTTAGGGGAGGAAGAGAAAAGGATGGAGTTCATAAAGGGATAGGGTTAAGGAGGACGGAGATAGAGGTAGAGAGGGACATAGAGAACTATAGAGGGGGCATATAGATAGGTGAGAGAACTAGATGTCCAAAGAGGAGTGAGATAGATAGAGGGTGATAAAGAGAGGGGGGTAACGAGACCTATATGCAGAGGTAGATAGGTGGAGAGGAAGGGAGGGAGAAAAATAGAAAGGGGAGATAGGGTGGGATGGAGAGGTAATGACCTAGACAATGAAGATAGAGAATAAGAGAGGAAGAGAGAAGATGAGAGAATGGGAGAGGGAGATAGAGAGGGAGAGAGGAAGAAAGAAATGTAGAGACCTGGAGAGGGGAGGGAGGGAGAATAGAAGAGATAGAAGAACAAAGAGATGAGTAAGACGAGATGGATAGAGTGGTAGACATGGATGGATTGTGAGACCTAGAGAATGAGGAGATAGAAAGGTTTGGAGAGAGAGAGAGAAGAGAGGGAGAGAGTTCATAAATAGATAGATGTAAGGATAAGGGAGAGAAAGGTGGAGAGGGAGGGAGAGAACTAGAGGGTGGACAATTAGATAAGTGAGAAACCTAGAGGGGGAGAGAAAGGTGGGTAATAAAATAGGGAGGGAGAGATAGTGAGGTGAATAGTGAGGGAGGGACAACCCTAGATATGGGGGGAGAGAGGATAAAAGGGATAGGTAGTGACCAAGAGAAAGGAGTGGGAGGGGAGGGAAACAATAAGGGAGTGAGAGAGAAGAGAGAGGGAGAGAGTCAAGGATAAAGAAGCGAGAGAGACAAGAGAGGGAGAGATATAGGTCTAGAGTTTGGGGAAGATAAAGAGAGTGTGATACATAGCTAAAGAATGCTAATGGGATCATGTTGATTATTGAAATTTGACAAGTCGATTATTAAAATTTGACTAATCCTGAAATTTTATATGATCCTCTAAAAACTAGAATCTACATTATAAGTCCTATAGAGCTATACTTAAATTTTATATTTCATGTATATATTCTCCTTTGGGGGTGGATTTAACTTGTGCCTAGATTGAAAAATCTACACACTCACAAAACCTTCACATTGGACAATGCAGAACATTTGGCATGCGTCAAATTTGGTGCTCACCAAATGCAAAAAATTAACTTTTCACATTTGGCAAGCGCCAAATTTGGCGTGCGCCAAATGTGAAAATTCAAAATTTTACATTTGGTGAGCACCAAATATGGTGAGTGCTATATTTGGTGCTCACCAAATGGTTTGATTGGGAGAATACCAACCCTTTGGGTTGGATTTGCCTTGGGCATCCAACCCGTAGGTTTGGATGACATGTTCATGCCAATGACACATTTTTATGAAAAAGTAAGAGGTGGCACCATTTGGAACCACAACTTGGTGCACTTACCCAGACATAATACCTTTCCCCTGAATTTAGACATACCCAAATATGATAAATATGATGGTAAGAGTGATCCTCGGGATCATGTTTGACAAATTGGTACCATGAGCCTTGAATTTGCCCACAATGACACTTATTTGATGAGGCTATTCCCAATAAGTTTGGGAGGACAAACAATGGAGAGGTTATCCAAACTTACACCTCCCATCAGATCCTTTGCTGAGTTGGTCAATAAATTTATCATGCAATACTCCTACGATAATCAACACACAATCACCATGTTGGATGTATGTAATACCAAACAAAAAAACAATGAAACATTCATGTGTTTCTTCAACATTGGAGATGGATGGTTTCGAGATATCCTTGAGATGTGCCCGAAAAGGAAAAGATGGAAATTTTCATCGACAATCTAAATAGTGAGATGAGTTACATACTCAAGCTGCAATGCATACCATCTTTTGCCAAGTTAATCGAAGAAGGAGCTATGTGTCAGAAAGGGAACATTGAAGTTCTTCAAAGAAGGAGCTAATTCATCCAACTCTCATTTTAACAACTAGAACAACAACAACTTAGACAAATCCAGATTCTGGACCAAAAAAAAAATGCTGGTAACGATGGAGGCACTGATGCTAATGATATAAAATCTAAACAACCAATATTGACTTTATAAGGTAATTCTCAGGCTACCAAGAATCAAAAGGGTGTTAACCAAGGTACTAACACTTATCCACCAAATACCAATCAGGGACCTTCAGATACAAACACCACCAACAATACCCAAGGTAAGAACACAAACTGAGGATCTAATCCAAATTCGAGGGGTAACACCAACAATTTTCCAAATAAACACATTTACACACCATTGGGGCAATCCTTAGAATCAACATTTCTAAGAACTCCTAGCAAACATGATCATCACATTACCAGCCATAAATAACTTCAAACCTCAGATAAAACCCCCTTGGTGGAATGAATCGCATTTCTGTGATTTTCATCAAAACAAAGGACATCACACAAATGACTGCATGATGCTTAAAAACATTGTTCAAGACATGATCGATTGAGGTGATTTAATAGTTGATGGTGTTGGGTCTTAAATCAACAGATTGGATAGGTTCTAAGGAAATGCCAACTCCTATGATCAAACCCTCCAATTGACTTGGCCAACTTTTAGAGTGAACCTATTTGGTTATTGACTCTCTCACTTTAGGCTCTGTAGGACCTAGGCGGGTATACCTATTCACCAGTTGTTTTTAATGACGAGTGCCTTTTATAGCAGATTAAGTATCTTGATCTGGTTTCCTCCTATCTTAGAATGGCATAAGTTCCTAGGATGGTGATATAGCAGATGATTTCAAGATTGTTGTTGTAGAAGCTATTCGATCTATGTATACTACTGCCAACCTACTCTATGTTTCCTACTCAATTACTCCTATTGCTTTAAAATAACATATGATGAATATGGTGATAAGTGTAATTTATAAATAGCCAGTGCCTTCTTCGCTGTTTGGGCTACAAAGTCTTTATATTTTCTTAGAACTTACTGTGCGAACTTGTGAGACAACTTTTAAACCGACCCCCTTATGGATCTATCAGTTACTGTTTCTTATGAGATCAATTGAATGCCTATATCATAAGTGGCTTGAATGAATTTAACCCTACCTTTAAGGGACCATCCAAGTAAGCACTACAAAGAACAATGACAATTCGCAAGAAGAACTTTTATTTCAACCTTATAACATACAACATAAATTTCACTCAAAGAATATGAATAACCTTATCTCCTTTAGATAATATCACAAGCGACTGCCAATAACAAAATGAAATAATCCACAGCACATATGCAAAGAAAAACGACTGATCATATTATGTATTCCATCAAAATTTGTATAACAGAAAACTTATAGGCTGTCATACATTGCCGTCTTGTTTCTACGATATCCCTTGAAAAAATAGTACAAGAAACCACTCTCATATATATATGAGAGCGAATGTTATCTATGAAAAGATGTTTCTTTTCAAAGTATTAATCGTTAATTTGAACATTCCTAACAAACTTAAGTATAAAGAGATTAAGAATCCCTAAATGATGAATATAATCATCTTCTTTAAAAGTCTTGATTTTGATGCTCTATTTCTTTAATTCTTCTCCTTGTGAAAGGTATTCGAATATCATTTGGTTGACGGTAGGGGCCATGTCTTTTCTTCGATCCAATTTTGATAGAGCTCGATCCTTGACAATTATAAGTTCATTCCGCAAATCTTCCATAGATATTACTTCTCCTTCTTTATAAATCGAGGGTATTCCAATAGGGCTCCCATCATCCAATTCTTTAAGATCTCCTTTTAGCACATCTTCAAATTTAACATGATTTTCCATATACGAAGTCCCTTCTGTTTTCTCCTCTAGTTTCATCACATCAACACTGTTTATCACTTCATGCAATCGTTCTTTTAACCTTTCATGCTCTCTTAATGCCTTTATGGTTCTAGTGTACACCCTCCAATAATGTTCAACATGTATAAGCATGGTGTTGAATCGGTGTTCAATGATATCATTAACCAATTTATTCATCTTTTGCTGGATATTATTTACCTGTTTGGTAGCCTTATCCACTTGATACTTCCAATACAGAACATCAGAAACATCATCCAAACTCTGTCCTGTGGGATATGAAGCATATTCAATTAAAGGAGCTCCTATCTCAAGTTGCAATATCTTTGCTTGTAGCTTTTGATTCTCCTCTTTAGATCTTTCATGTAAGCCCTTATAGGTAATGTTTTCCCTAACCAAAAACTCTGTCTGATCCAAATTTAATTTGGCTACATCCAGGTTCAATTTTGCAGTGACCCTAGGGTCAGTTTTTCCAACCTGATGGATCATAAGGTGTCCAAAAGTTTCTTCAACATCCACAATAATTGGTCTTTTTCCTTTCGGATATAGTGCCCATTGTAAGAGAGCCTTTTGATCGGGATCATATCCTGAGCCCACGAACAATTTATCTATCTCTTGAGGCAATACCTGTTGATTCAGGTCCTGCTTCTTCAAGAATCCATCAAACAAAAGTGCTGAATTTATATCCCAACCAGAAAAGATGATAATACCAACCTCCTTTAATATTTTCCTCCCTTTCTCAGGGGTCATATCTTTCATGAGGGTATCTATCTCATCTTGTAGCCTTTTCATCTGTTATTCGTTTCACATGAGCCCCTTTGTACTGGTACAAGAATGAAAGGAATTCTCTTGAAGAAGCGAATCTGTCATCCTTATATCAACTACATCTCTAATATTAAATTCACTAGTGTCCACATCTACCTCTGCTTCAAAACCAGGGGGATAATCTTCTCTAGGAGAGTCAGCAGGGATGCTACTAGTAGCTGATTTCAGTGACATGTGAGCCAATGGTTGACTATCCTTTTCAGTGTTGATAAAATGGAGGAACTGTGGGGGTACTCTATGCATAATCTCTACCTCATGTTGAAGTAGTTTTTTGGCTATCTCCAAAGGATCTTGGAGGTTTCCAAGTAGGTCTCCATCCACCATCCCCCTTGCTATTTTCCATTTGAAGGCTTCCCAAGTCATCTTGCTTCTTTCTCTCAAAACCCTAGCCTCTTCCCTTTCAAGGTTCTTGATTAAATCGTCTGGCATTTTAGCCACATGTATTCCAGCTTTTAGTTTCTGTGACGCCCTTGTAGCTCTTATATATCCCTCAGGATCAAAGTTCTCTCTAGGATCACCCAAAGTCATGCCATAATAATCTAATTTATTTTGAAGTAAATGATAACTTTTGGAACTTTTAACAATAAAATCAGAAAACACCAATAACCCTAGCACAATGGATTGTTTACAAAAATCTGTTAGATGTTTGGCACTGACAGCAGATAATTGTCTCACAATCTCTAGGCTAGCCACCCTGTTTGGTACTGTAATTGGAAGCATGTATGGCTTTCCTTCATACCCAAATACCCTGATTTCTGTATGATTAAGGTGGCAATACCAGTCACCCCAGTTGTGATCAATCTGAGACTCTGGAGAGAAGTCTTTTGGCCTGAGGAATCTCTTAATTTCAGGAGACAGAGTATAATCTCTATGTTCTCCAAAGGCTGCACTAAGAGGTTTCACAAAATATTCCTGAAAAATGCCAATATTGGTTGTTTATGAATCTTTGATCCCATGTAGAAACCCACAACTGAACTGGTTTCTTCAAACCATTCTTATCATAAGCTCTGATGCTGAAATCATCTGACCAGAAATTGATTTCTTGTCCACAATAAAGAATGATGTGCATTAATAAAGAATACAACGAGAAATGAACATTTACGAGGTCTCCTTTCAACTTTTCCAACCCATGATTTAGGGCTTCTGCAACATAAGTGGCATAGTCAAATGACCTAGGGTCTTTCGATTGTAGATTAGCACATAGAACCATAACCCCAATATCCATGAGAGGATGAGCCTCTAAGCCTAATACTTGGGCTGCAACATAGTATGTATACTTAAAATATGGATGGAATTGGTTGACATCAAATGGCACCTCGTTATCTTTACTGAATGGAACAAAGGACCCTCCTACTTTTGGCCGGTGAATGGGTAATCTCCATGTCCTATAGATGTCCTCCAAGTTAAAGAATTCTCGTGACAGTTTCTGTATATCAATTTTCTCTTCTACTTCCTAGTCTAGATCAAACACCATATCAATAGTCTGTTTGTTAATCACCACCATGGGATTCCCTCAGTACTCACATATGGTTTTGGTTTTTGGATCATAACAATCTACTAGAGCTTTCATTAATTCGACATCCACAAATACATTCGGAACTACCAATTTCCCTAAGTTTTTCTTCCACAGGTTACATAGGGGCTCAGGAGCATCTCTTCTCTTATAACCAAATAAGAACAACTCATGTCCTCTGATTTTAGTCCATATGTCTCCTAGATGTTCAAATCTATCTTCCAACCCTTCTTCTTCACTCTTGATTTTTTTGGACCTCACACTGGATGTCGGGCACTGGTCTAGCAAATCCTGAGTTAAAGCTCTACACTCCTTTTTTTGTTGTTTGGGCTTCTCTTCAGGGTTTAATTCTTTCCCTTTTCTACTCTTTTTAGAAGAAGAAGAAGGTTCCATAATTTCAATTAATATGAGAAATCACACTTACTTGGAGAATTATCGAGCTCTTCTGATTGTCGTTTACGAACTTCAGCAAACTCCTTGCAATTTTTTGTCTTTTGGCATCAATCTGGTTCTTATGAAAATTTGATTAGTTCAGCTGTAATTGTATGGGCAACTTGTGCACAGTTAATGTCTCTGCGTTTATAACGGCTATTCAAATGTTTAAACTTAGTTGCAGATGTCACATCCTCCACTTGGGCTTTTAACTCCTTCACGGGAAGTACTATTCAACTGAAATGATCGCGAATCGAGTTTTCGATGAAACCCTTGTCTTCGGCTAAATACTTTAATCTCTCATCGAAAGTTCACTTTCCTCGATATCACCTTATCGGCGAATGGCCCATGTTGAAAAACCATTTTCTAGTCTCCTCGAAATCATCTTTTCTTCGATGAACTTTCTTTTCGATGAGTAATTCGTGAGTTTCATCAAAATCATATTTCGATGAGTTTTGTTCTTCGGTGAAAGTTCATGCAAGCCCTCCGAAAGCCTTTTTTCTTCGATGTCCTTTTTATCGATGAAACCCCTCTGTTTTTATTCGATATAATGTTATCGATGAGATTTTCTTTTCGATGAATATTTTTTAAGTCTCTTCGGCGGTTGTATTTCCTCGACTTCACCTTTTGCTTTTTGCTTTTCACTTTTCGATGAAACTGGAATATCGATGAGCGGCTTCTTTCATTTGTCGAAAGAGATATTCTGTCGAAGACATCTTAACTTAGTGTTTTACACGTCATGTTCCATTTCAATGAAAGTATTCTCTCGGTGAAACTCCTTTTGAGATGCTCGACATGATATTTTGGCCGATGATCTTTTAGTTCTTACGCCTATGGGAAGATTTTTTTATTTTTATTTTTAAATATAGTGTTCAACAGTGGCTCTGACTGAGGATGGAGGCATATTGTGTATGTCTTCAAGAATTTAGAATCTCTGGTTAGCGAGGATACATTTTGACAAGTCATGGTATTTACAATGGAAGTGGATCCTAATCTACAGTACATATAATAGAATATATTAAGAAAAGAAGTTTTTCAAGAATTGTCCGTGTACTGGCAATTCTTGGACTTCCCCTGCTATATTTTGGAGCAGGTAGGAATCTTCTCCTTTTTTATCCATAATCACATATGGTCCGATCCATCAAGCCTCAAATTTGCCATGCTTGCCTTTGTCTTGACTCCTGGCATTTCACATTAAAACCCAATCACCCACACAAAATTTCCTATCTGTTGTCCTCTTGTCATACAACCTCTTCATCTGATTTTGAATTTTGATATTTTGCTTCTGAGCCTCTGCTCTGACTTCATCAAGCTCTACTAACTACATCATCCTCTCTTGTGAGGGGTCTTCAACATCTATCCCTTCTTGAGTCATGAATCTATGTACAGGCAAGAGATTGTCCAAAGACAATCTGGCTCTTTTGCCATAAACCAACTCAAATGGAGACTTTCCCGTAGATTTCTTCACTGTTATTCTATCTGCCCATAATGCAAGACTCAACTTTGAATCCCATGCCTTCTTGTTGTGTCCTAACACCTTTTTAATGATCTTTAGGATGTTCTTGTTGCTTGATTCAGCTTGCCCATTTCCTTGAGGGTGGTAAGGAGAAGAATGAGATATTTTGATGCCATATTCTTCACAAAGAGTGTTGAATTCCTCAGACCTAAAGGACATACCATTGTCTGAGATGATCTTCACAGGAACACTGAATCTAGTAATAATGTTCTCCATTATGAATTTTATTACCACTTTACTAGTAACCTGTCTAGTGGGTATTGCCTCTACCCACTTGGTAAAATGGTCTGTAGCGACCAATATCCATCTGTGTCCTCCGCTGGATTTTTCTGATATCTCCTATGAAATCTATTCCCCATTGCTGAAATGGTTCCTCAGCTAGCATTGGTCTTAATGGAAGTGACCCTTGATAGTTCATTTTGCCTAAAATTTTTTGACAAGCTTCACACTTTCTAACATATCTGTAAGAGTCATTGAAAACACATGGCCAAAAGTATCCAGCTCTCAATATCTTATGTGCAGTAGTCTTAGCCGAAAAATGACCACCACAAACCCCATCATGCATCTCTTGGAGAACTTTCTCTGCTTGGTAGTTATCTAGGCATAATAATAATATCCCATCTCTGTTTTTCCAATACAAGTCCCCATTGACAATCACATATCTCGTAGATTTCAACTTTAAAGTTCTTCTCTGATTATCAATCATACCATCCGGGCATTTCAAGTGCTTAAGGTAGTATATGATATCAGTGTACCATGCTGTATTCTCAATGCTAAAGTTGGCTTCTTCTAACCCTACTTGATTTACACAAGACTCCTCAATCTCAGTTCCTATCATGAGTTTGGCCAACCCTTGTCCTTTGATAACTTGTGAAATTTTGAGTTCAATGTTGAACTCTTGTATTTGGTTGATCCATTTACATCTTTTGCCCGTGACCTTAGTTTGTCTAAAGATATCTTTCACTGCTACATTAGGAACATATGCTATAACTTCAGCCCCCACTAAATATGGTCTAAACTATTTTACTGATTTGACCAAGGCATAAGCTTTCTTTTCATTCAACTCATATTTTATTTCTGAATGGCTCAAAGACTTGCTAAAATATGCAATGGGCTGCTCATACCCCTCTGGATTCTTCTGCAGCAATACTACCGCTATTGTGTGACAAGAGGCGAATGAGAATATTATTAAAGGCTTGCTAAAATCTGGAAAGATTAGTACTGGTGCTTTAGAAATTGCTCTTTTGATCGCTACAAAGGAATCAATTGCTTCCTTAGTCCAATCTATTTGGGCTCCCTTTTTTAACATCCTTACTATCAGTTTTATTATGTCTGCAAAATTTAAAATAAACCTTCTTACAAAATTTATTTGTCCCAAGAATGATTGAATGACCTTGATAGTTCGGGGAATGGGAACCTCATTGATAGCTGCCACCCTTTCAGGGTCAATTCTTACCCCTTCCTTGGATACTATGTGTCCAAGTAACTTTCCTTCTTCAACACCAAAGTGGCATTTTTTAGGATTCAAAGAAATCCCATACTCTAAGGCTTTCTTGAATATCTTTTCAAGGTTCTCACAATGATCATCAGCTTTCTTTGAGTATGTAGTTAAGTCATCTTGGTATACTACCATGATTACATCAATCAGCTCTGCAAAGGCCACATCCATTGCCCTCTGAAATGTAGCACCAGCATTAGTCAATCCGAATGGCATTCGTGCATAGACATAAGTGCCCCATGGAGTTGTAAAGGTTGTCTTATATTTTTCAGTTTCTTTAACTTTCACCTGATTATAACCTGAAAACCCATCCGTCATAGACAATAACTCACACCCTATCACCTTCTGCAGCATGTTATCCATATTTGGCAATGGATAATTGCCCTTTAGAGATGATATGTTTAAGTTTCTAAAGTCCACACACAATCTAATATCCCCATTCTTCTTTCTGACCGGCACCAAGTTAGAGACCCATGTGGAATATCTGCAGGGTTCAATAATTCCTGCGTCTTTCATTTTTATGATCTCTTCCCTCATTTTTGGTAATAGTGTTGGATTAATAGGTCTCTACTTTTGTCTAAATGGTTTAGCTTCTGGCTTAAGTGGTATCTCATGCTGAAAAAGATCTTCCCTATAAGCTTTGAGATCTTCATAAGACCATGCGAACATGTGTTTATATCTTCTTAGCAATGTCATCAGTTGTTGCCTCATGGCAGGAGTTAGCCTTTTCCCAATGAAAACATTTCTAGGAGTTTCTTCACTTCCTAAATTGACTTGTTCCACATCACTTTCTTTAACAGTTGATCCTTTAGTCTCAATCACATCCTGAGCATTGAAAGTCCTTTCCAATGCTACTAGGCCTCTTGGTAATTTATTTGACTTCAGTTGTATGATTTCATGTCCAAATAAAGTCTCCTTACCTTCAGTCTCTTCCACAAAGTCATTGAAATTTATCACTTGAGTCTGATAGTGATCAACACACTATAAGAATTTTAGCAGGTCTGCATCATCTTGAAACACTTGCCGATTATATAGGTTGTCAGGAACAGATGGTCTTACTTTCATCTCTACTTCAGATATCCCAGTTAGTGTTATATCATTATCCTTTAATGCAATACTGGCCAAAAAGTCTGCCATGATGTTCTTTGACCTGTCTATCCAGTTTATTTGAAAAGCATCAAAAAGTTCTATAGTATCCCAGACAGCATTTCTATACTATTTCAATCTTAAGTGCTTTGAAGAATACTTCTCCTTTACTTGTGAGACTATTAACTCCGAGTCACCAAACACACTGATTAATCTAATTCCATGTTTAACTACTATATTAAGACCAGTGAGTAAGGCTTCATATTCCGCAATGTTATTTGTGCACTCAAATAACAATTTGAAAGAATATTTGTAGGTTTCCCCTATGGGTGAAATAAATAGGATTCTAGCCCCACTCTCTTCCTTGCTACAAGATCCATCAAAGAACATTTTCCACACTTGATCATCCTTCCCAGCTAGACCTGATTCAATGGGGATCCACTTGTCAACCTTAGGTTTTGTCAACTTCACTTGGAAATTGTCCATATCAATTTGCAAAAAGCATATTTGATTTGTTGACTCTTCCATGTCTTCTATGATATATGTGGACCGGGGTTCCCTATCAATTTTTACCTCCTGCCCATTGATTGGAATCATAGCATATGACAAATCTAACTGCACATACCCTCCAATCATGTTCGACCATTGCCTAGATAGCAACATCCCATAGTTTGGAGGGACATCCACCACTATAATATTTGTTTTGTAGGATGCTTCTGGACAAGCTGCTAATTTGAATTCTACATCCTTCATGATGCCAACCACTGGGACTGACCTGTTGTCCATGGCATAACATTTCCCAAAGGTAGTATCAACTTCCAATCCAAGCTCTTTCATCACTCCAACAGGCATAACATTTATGGCTGCTCCTGAGTCGATCATACAATTCTTTACTCTCTTATTGTTTACCACCAAAGTGAGATAAAATGGGTCTACCTGTGTTGGGTTTTTGGTTATGGTGGACCCTAAATATATAACTGGGGCCATTTGTTTATTATTGTTACCTTTTGGAACCTCTTGTTTCTGTTCGTTCACCTTTTCCTTTTGGACACCTAAAATTATCTCAAGAGTCTTTTCTCTGTATTCAGGAAACTTCATTATTTCCATTAAGGGAACAAAAACTTTTAATTGTGTTAATGCATTTGAAATATCAAATGAAGTGGAGTGTTGTGCCAAAGGAAATTTTGCTATCTCTTCCTTTTGAACATCAGGACCCCTTGTATTATTCTTTGGTACATCTTCCTTAGTCTTAGCTGCTTTATTTGTTTGCTTGGGTGTTTCATCAGTTTCCTTTATAAAAAGACTAGCAAGTTTGCCTTGCTTTGGATTCACCATTCTATTCCTCAAATCATAAGTTCTTTTTGCTTGTGCAATGGCATAAGCTATAATTCTTCTCTTTTCTTCTTCAGTGGGGATTCTGAGCTTAACACCTTTACCTATGTTGGTGGTTACGGGTAACACAAAGCATTGATCAATGTTCACGGAATCTAATCCTCCTTCTTCTGCAAAGGATATCATGTTAACAGTTGGGTCACCCATATGCTCTTCATAACCATTCTCTTCCTCCTGCAATCCTTTTGCTATAGCGCACAAAGAGGGAGCATGTGGCATATTGCAAGCATAACACCACATGTCATCATCTTGAGTATAGTTCACTGTTCTTTTCAAGGGATCTGGAATTTGTTGGTTATCTCTGTGGTTCCTATCTACTGGTTTTCCATCTTTCCAGGTAGTGTTATAGGGCATGTCATGCAATCTGGGCCTCTCAGGACGATAATATTGTTGCTTCTCTATTTTGTTTACCCTCACAGATAAATCTTTTAGAGCATTCAAAACATTGTCAAGCTTATCCTCATCTTTATTAAAGTCGTCTTCACCAACATTTATGCCTAATTTAGCACATAGCTCCCGACATTCCTGAGTCCTTCCTGAATCTCTCATTTCAGCAGCTGCCTCCATCATTTGTCTAGTTAAATCTGTAAATCTATCTGCAGGATCTGCCATACCTGATCCCGATGAAGGCGGTGTGTTTTGTCTGGATCATGCTTCGTGATTTTTGAAACCAGGGGGAATTTGATATCAGCCCTTTTGGGCTTTATATGCTGCAACCAAATCCTCATTTACTGGGCTTGAAGTAGTTGCTTTATCCTGTTCTCTTAAAGGTGAATGTTGGTTGTTTTCATGCTTATACTGATTGTACCTTTCTCTCATGAATTCATTCATGGATTCTTTTTTGTTTTTGTTCTTTTGTTGAGAGAAATCTAACTGGGATAAAGGTTGTCCTTTTGTGACTGATCTCGTTCCGTGAATAGATATTCCTCTCCCTTTAATTCAGAGTCGCCACCTCTCTTCTTAAGAGGAAAGTTTTTTCTTTCTTCTGAGTTCTTTCCCACAGCAGAGTCTTAATAATTCGTCCCCAACAGAGTCGCCAATCTGTTGGGTCTCAAATCAACATATTGGATAGGTTCTAAGGAAATGCCAACTCCTATGATCAAACCCTCCAATTGACTTGGCCAACTTATAGAGTGAACCTATTTGGTTATTGACTCTCTCACTTTAGGCTCTACAGGACCTAGGCGGGTATACCTATTCACCAGTTGTTTTTAATGACTAGTGCCTTTTATAGCAAATTAAGTATCTTGATCTGGTTTCCTCCTATCTTAGAATGGCATAAGTTCCTAGGATGGTGATATAGCAGATGAGTTCAAGATTGTTGTTGTAGAAGCTATTCGATCTATGTATACTACTGCCAACCTACTCTATGTTTCCTACTCAATTACTCCTATTGCTCTAAAATAACATATGATGAATATGGTGATAAGTGTAATTTATAAATAGCCAGTGCCTTCTTCGTTGTTTGGGCTACAGAGTCTTTATATTTTCTTTGGATTTACTATGCGAACTTGTGAGACAACTTTTAAACCCACCCCTTTATGGATTTGTTAGTTACTATTTCTTATGAGATCAATTGAATGCCTATATCATAAGTTGCTTGAATGAATTTAACCTTACCTTTAAGGGACCATCCAAGTAAGCACTGTAAAGAACAATTACAATTCGCAAGCAGAACTTTTATTTCAACCTTATAACATACAACATAAATTTCACTCAAAGAATATGAATAACCTTATCTCCTTTAGATAATATCACAAGCGACTGCCAATTTAACAAAATGAAATAATCCACAGCACATATGCAAAGAAAAACGACTGATCATATTATGTATTCCATCAAAATTTGTATAACAGAAAACTTACAGGCTGTCATACATTGTCGTCTTGTTTCTACGATATCCCTTGAAAAAATATTACAAGAAACCACTCTCATATATATATGAGAGTGAATGTTATCTATGAAAAGATGTGTCTTTTCAAAGTATTAATCATTAATTTGAACATTCCTAACAAACTTAAGTAAAAAGAGATTAAGAATCCCTAAATGATGAATATAATCATCTTCTTTAAAAGTCTTGATTTTGATGCTCTGTTTATTTAATTCTTCTCCTTGTGAAAGGTATTCGAATATCATCTGGTTGATGGTAGGGGCCATGTATTTGCTTTGATCTAATTTTGACAAAGCTCGATCCTTGACGCTTATAAGTTCATTCCGCAAATCTTCCATAGATATTAGTTCTCCTTCTTTATAAATCGAGGGCATTCTAATAGGGCTCCCATCATCCAATTCTTTAAGATCTCCTTTTAGCACATCTTCGAATTTAACATGATTTTCCATATGTGAAGTCCCTTCTGTTTTCTCCTCTAGCGTCATCACATCAACACGGTTTATCACTTCATGCAATCATGCTTTTAACCTTTCATGCTTTCTTAATGCCTTTATGGTTCTAGTGTACACCCTCCAATAATGTTCAACATGTATAAGCATGGTGTTGAATCAGTGTTCAATGATATCATTAACCAATTTATTCATCTTTTGTTGGATATTATTTACCTGGTTGGTAGCCTTATCTGCTTGATATTTCCAATACAGAACATCAGAAACATCATCCAAACTCTGTCCTGTGGGATATGAAGCATATTCACTTAAAGGAGTTCCTGTCTCAAGTTGCAATATCTTTGCTTGTAGCTTTTGATTCTCCTCTTTAGATCTTTCATATAAGCCCTTATAGGTAATCTTTTCCCTGACCAAAAACTCTGTCTGATCCAAATTTAATTTGGCTACATCCAGGTTCAATTTTTTAGTGACCCTAGGGTCATTTTTTCCAACCTGATGGATCATAAGGTGTCCAAAAGTTTCTTCAACATCCACAATAATTGGTCTTTTTCCTTTCGGATATAGTGCCCATTGTAAGAGAGCCTTTTGATCGGGATCATATCCTGAGCCCATGAATAATTTATCTATCTCTTGAGGCAATACCTGTTGATTCAGGTCCTGCTTCTTCAAGAATCCATCAAACAGAAGTGCTGAATTTATATCCCAACCAGAAAAGATGATAACACCAGCCTCCTTTAATATTTTCCTCCCTTTCTCAGGGGTCATATCTTTCATGAGGGTATCTATCTCATCTTGTAGCCTTTTCATCTGTTCTTCTTCTGGTCTCCCAGCCATACTTCATTTCACATGAGCCCCTTTGTACTTGTACAAGAATGAAAGGAATTCTCTTGAAGAAGCGAATCCGTCATCAGCAACAAAGTCTTCATGTTTCGTCATCCTTATATCAACTACATCTCTAATATTAAATTCACCAGTGTCCACATCTACCTCTGCTTCAAAACCAGGGGGATAATCTTCTCTAGGAGAGTCAGCAGGGATGCTACTAGCAGCTGATTTCGGTGACATGTGAGCCAATGGTTGACTATCCTTTTCAGTGTTGATAAAATGGAGGAACTGTGGGGGTACTCTATGCATAATCTCTACCTCATGTTGAAGTAGTTTTTTGGCTATCTCCAAAGGATCTTAGAGGTTTCCAAGTAGGTCTCCATCCACCATCCCCCTTGCTCTTTTCCATTTGAAGGATTCCCAAGTCATCTCGCTTCTTTCTCTCAAAACCCTAGCCTCTTCCCTTTCAAAGTTCTTGATTAAATCGTCTGGCATTTTAGCCACATGTATTCCGGCTTTTAGTTTCTGTGACGCCCTTGTAGCTCTTATATATCCCTCAGGATCAAAGTTCTCTCTAGCATCACCTAGAGTCATGCCATAATAATCTAATTTATTTTGAAGTAAATGATAACTTTTGGAACTTTTAACAATAAAATCAGAAAACACCAATAACCCTGGCACAATGGATTGTTTACCAAAATCTGTAAGATGTTTGGCACTGACAGTAGATAATTGTCTCACAATCTCTAGGCTAGCCACCCTGTTTGGTACTGTAATTGGAAGCATGTATGGCTTTCCTTCATACCCAAATACCCTGATTTCTGTATGATTAAGGTGGCAATACCAGTCACCCTAGTTGTGATCAATCTGAGACTCTGGAGAGAAGTCTTTTGGCCTGAGGAATCTCTTAATTTCATGAGACAGAGTATAATCTCTATGTTGTCCAAAGGCCGCACTAAGAGGTTTCACAAAATATTCCTGAAAAATGCCAATATTGGTTGTTTATGAATCTTTGATCCCATGTAGAAACCCACAACTGAACTGGTTTCTTCAAACCATTCTTATCATAGGCTCTGATGCTGAAATCGTCTGACCAGAAATTGATTTCTTGTCCATAATAAAGAATGATGTGCATTAATAAGGAATACAACGAGAAATGAACATTTACAAGGTCTCCTTTCAACTTTTCCAACCCATGATTTAGGGCTTCTGCAACATAAGTGGCATAGTCAAATGACCTAGGGTCTTTCGATTGTAGATCAGCACATAGAACCATAACCCCAATATCCATGAGAGGATGAGCCTCTAAGCCTCTAAGCCTAATACTTGGGCTGCAACATAGTATGTATACTTAAAATACAGATGGAATTGGTTGACATCAAATAGCACCTTGTTATCTTTACTGAATGGAACAAAGGACCCTCCTACTTTTGGCTGGTGAATGGGTAATCTCCATGTCCTATAGATGTCCTCCAAGTTAAAGAATTCTCGCGACAGTTTCTGTATATCAATTTTCTCTTCTACTTCCTAGTCTAGATCAAACACCATATCAATAGTCTATTTGTTAATCACCACCATGGGATTCCCTCAGTAGTCACATATGGTTTTGGTTTTTGGATCATAACAATCTACTAGAGCTTTCATTAATTCGACATCCACAAATACATTCGGAACTACCAATTTCCCTAAGTTTTTCTTCCACAGGTTACATACGGGCTCAGGAGCATCCCTTCTCTTGTAACCAAATAAGAACAACTCATGTCCTCTGATTTCAGTCCATATGTCTCCTAGATGTTCAAATCTATCTTCCAACCCTTCTTCTTCACTCTTGATTTTTTTGGACCTCACACTGGATGTCGAGCACTGGTCTAGCAAATCTTGAGTTAAAGCTCTACCCTCCTTTTTCTGTCATTTGGGCTTCTCTTCAGGGTTTAATTCTTTCCCTTTTCTACTCTTTTTAGAAGAAGAAGAAGGTTCCATAATTTCAATTAATATGAGAAATCACACTTACTTGGAGAATTATCAAGCTCTTCTGATTATCATTTACGAACTTCAGCAAACTCCTTGCAATTTTCAGTCTTTTGGCATCAATCTGGTTCTTATGAAAATTCGATCAGTTCAGCTGTAATTGTATGGGAAACTTGTGCACAGTTAATGTCTCTGCATTTATAACGGCTATTCAAATGTTTAAACTTAGTTGCAGATGTGACATCCTCCACTTGGGCTTTTAACTCCTTCACGGGAAGTACTATTCAACTGAAATGATCGCGAATCGAGTTTTTGATGAAACCCTTGTCTTCGGCTAAATACTTTAATCTCTCATTGAAAGTTCACTTTCCTCGATATCACCTTATCGGCGAATGGCCCATGTTGAAAAACCATTTTCTAGTCTCCTCGAAATCATCTTTTCTTCGATGAACTTTCTTTTCGATGAGTCATTCATGAGTTTCATCGAAATCATATTTCGATGAGTTTTGTTCTTCGGTGAAAGTTCATGCAAGCCCTCCGAAAGCCTTTTTTCTTCGATGTCCTTTTTATCGATGAAACCCCTCTATTTTTATTCAATATAATGTTATCGATGAGATTTTCTTTTCGATGAATATTTTTTAAGTCTCTTCGGCGGTTGTATTTCCTCGACTTCACCTTTTGCTTTTTGCTTTTCACTTTTCGATGAAACTGGAATATCGATGAGTGGCTTCTTTCATTTGTCGAAAGAGATATTCTGCCGAAGACATCTTAACTTAGTGTTTTACACATCATGTTCCATTTCAATGAAAGTATTCTCTCGGTGAAACTCCTTTTGAGATGCTCGACATGATATTTTGGCCGATGATCTTTTAGTTCTTACGCCTATGGGAAGATTTTTTTTTTAAAATATAGTGTTCAACAGATGGTCTCAAAACGAATGGTGATCACGATGCCTTTAAAGATCTTCTTCCAAATTACAACAAGGAAGGAGCTTCATCATCAAATGATACCAGAGGAGCTCCCATAAATCACGTATACAATAACACCATCAATCATATATCGATAGATGACAATCATATAAACATCATAAAAATCAAAGACAAACAAGACCATACAGCAATAAATGTGACAACTTGAGATTAAAATATGTTTTGAAAGGGCATACATCAACATCAACCACTATCCCCAAGACTCAATATGATTTGGTAAGTCAACTGCGAAGAACCCCTGCTCAAATATCCATACTTGAGTTACTCAAACTTTTGCCAAAACATAAGGACATCTTGGAACCAGCACTAGTTGAAACAAATGTGCCTCAGGATCTAGATATTGACAAATTTCAAGCCATGGTGGCTCATATGACAGGGCTTTATAATATCACATTTTCCAAACATGATAATATCTCTTTGAGTGATCCACACAATACTCCTCTTCACATTGAAGTCTTAGTCTACAAACATCGAGTTGAAAGAGTATTAATAGATGGAGGAGCTAGTCTCAATATCTATAACTTAAAACTTATCCATGCATTAGGCTTCTCTAAATAGTCTTTTGATCCACACAAAAATATCACCATCAAGGCATATGATGATGAAGAGAGATCATCCAAGGGAACAATGATACTACCTATTCAAGTAGGACCGATACAAAGAGACACTATGTGCCAAGTCTTAGACCCTCACATACAATATTTTATTGGATCATCCTTAGATACATGAAATGCAAGTGGTACAGTCAACTTACCACCAGTGTGTCAAATTTGCATACAATGGACAAGATATTTCTATATCAGCAGATAATAACCCCTTTCAACATTGCAATACTATGGGGGTAGCCCAAGACAACTTGGTTCTACACAAAAGGGAAGATAAAACTTCCTCAGCATTAGATCATCATCATGAAAATCTCAAATCTCTATCCATGGATTTCAAAAAAAAAAAAAAATCAAGGAGAAAGGCATGGGAGAATACTCTTTCTAACCCATGTGTCTAACCAAATTACCAACATCACTAAAAACTCACTGGCAACCTTCTACATCAGCACATCAAGAAACATAGCCCATCACCAAGTTTGATGGAAAATTTATTCAATTGGGTACATTAGCACATGAATCAAAATAAAAAGACATCCTTAGTTGGCTATACAAGGATGAGGAACAAGTCAGAGCTGCTACTATGGAAGTAGCCATACCAACACAAAAGTATGGAAAAGGATTCTTGATCATGCAACTGATAGGATACAATGGCAAAGGACCTATAGGAAAGCATCAAGAAGGCATCACATAACCATTGGACCCTCCTTCACAGTTTTCTAGAGACAAAGCAGGATTGGGATATGGACACACTCTACCCCCAAAGCAGAAGCCAAATAAATATCAAAAACCTTAATGGAAAGCAAAGAAGAAATACGATGAGGACTCATGGAAAGAGGCCCTACATCAAGAAGAAAAAATAATAAGGAAAGAGGAAGAACACCAAGAAAAAGAGAAATAACAAGAGGAGTTGGCCATTAGAAGAGAAGAAGCATCTTATGAGGAAGTACACCACGTTCAGGAACCTAGTCAAAACAAGGGAGAATCACCCCCTGATGCAATCACTACTCCCCAAGGAGAAATAGTATATGAATAGATGCAAAGAGTACGAGCAGGATTTGATATGTAATCAAAGAATACTATCAGACTAGTATCAATTATCAGGGATCTCTTTTCACCTTACAACGTACCTATCAACAACACTGAAAGACTCTAGGACAATACTTCTGAAACAGAGTCTAATGACTATGAATGGGGTAGCTATTCAAATGTTACTAAAGCTATTCTCGAGAGTACTCTTCATACACCCCTTTCTCAAGAAGGACAAGGAACATAGCCTAGACTGCTTTAATTTGGTCCATAACATATCTATGAAGCCAAAGAAAATGAGCAGCAACACTACGAACAAGTCTACATGGAAGATGATACCATTCAAGACCTCGACAATATCATTCACTTATCCAATATCCCATACAATCTTAATGATTCCTCTATCATGACACTTACCGTAGCTGACCTCGACCCACCCAATGACTCTTTACCGCTCATATTTCTTGATCTCATAGACTTGGATGAACCTGAAAACCATGACATGCCTATTTTCCCAGATGACGACTCCATTATCCATTACCTATATACTGTCAACTCGAAAACATACTCTAACAACAAACAAAGTAACAATATATGCAATCAGAAGGGTGCCAAGTCTTTCAGTCACAAAAATGAAAGAAATAAAGGGTCTAATGTTGAAAACTAGTCAATGGCAGCACTAGATCAGAAGAAAGTCAAAATAAAGGATGCATCTAAGGGTGAAAACCTTTTTAAGGCACCTAAGGATGGGAGATTTGACACTCTTCCTGAACACTATCAGGAGTGATCACCCATATTGGTTGAGCCCACCCAATCAATCAACATTGGTACAGAAGAAGTAGCTAAAAACATACACCTAGTAGAGTCTCTGACAAAAGAAGAAAAACCAGAGTTTATCAGATTCTTCAAAGAAAAGCAAATCAATTTTGCTTGGTCATATATAGATATGCCCAAAATAGATCCAAACTTAATCATGCATCATTTATCTATTGCTCCAGGAGCTAAGACAGTTAAGCAAAAACTAAGAAAGATGAATCTGCATGTAGTACTAATGGTCAAAGCTGAACTAAAGAAACTATTAGATGCCAGATTTATTCGACCTATAAACTATGGTGAATGGATTTTAAACGTTGTGCTAGTTTCAAAACCAGATGGAAGCATCAGAATATGCACAAATTTTAGAGATGTTAACAAAGCCTGTCCAAAGGATGACATTCTTTTGTCCAACATCAATATATTTGTAGACCTCACGACAGGCCATGCAATGCTCTCATTAATTGATAGTTTCTTTGGATACAATCAAATCAAGATAGCTCCAGAGGATCAAGATAAAACAACATTCACCTATCCTTTGGGAACCTATTGTTGGAATGTCATGCCTTTTGGGTTGAAGAATGGTGGGGTAACTTATGAAAGAGCAATGGCGACAATATTTCATGATATGATGCATGCCTTCATGGAGGACTATGTATTTGCTGGCTGAGTCATTTACGCGAGAAGAATATCTGGGCATATTAGAGAAAATATTTCAAAGATTGGAGATATTCCAAGTCAGGCTCAACCCTAAGAAGTGTATCTTCGAGGTAACATTAGACAAATTATTAGGCTACATTATGTCAGCAAAGGGCATTGAAGTAGATCTAGCGGTAGTACATGCCATCATGGAGATGCCACCTCCCAAGAAAATTAGCCAACTCATATCTCTACAAGGATGGCTACAGTCTATCGGGCGATTCATAGCCTAATTAGAAGATAAAAGTCTACCATTCAATCATTTTCTACATAAAAACATACCATTCAAATGGGAAGCCAAATGTATAGAATCGTTCTGTCAAATCAAGCAATATCTAATGAACCCACCAGTTCTAGTACCACCAATAGAAGGGAAGCCACTTATTCTCTACATATCAACAATGAACATATAATTGGGGGCACTATTAGCACAAGAAGATCAAGAAGGCAAAGAACGTGCTATCTATTGCATCAATAGAACATTAAATGGATATGAGCTAAATTACACATTCATTGAGAAGACTTGTTTAGCTGTGGTATTCACTTCTCAAAATTTCTAACATTAGATGCTAGCTCACACAATCAAGCTAGTAGCAAAACTTGATCCTCTCAAGTATTTACTCAACAAAGCAGCTCTCATAGGAAGACTAGCTAAATGGGTCATGATTCTCAGTGAATTTGATATCTAATACACTAAACATCAGGCTATCAAGGGACAAGTAATTGCAGACCAATTAGCTGAAGCACCTCTAATTGATAAGCAACCAATAAAAGTGGAATTTCTAGATAGGGATGTTCTTACTGTTACACCCAAGCAATGGACCCTATACTTTGATGGTTCCTACACTCAACATGACTCAGGTGTCGACATCTTGTTCGTCACTCCTGAAGGGCACACCATTCCAAGATCATATCGACTCATTTTTCCATGCACTAATAACATATCTGAGTATGAAGTACTGGTCACAAGAATCAAGATGGCCGTAGAATGGAAAATCACGGAATTAAAGGTGTATGGAGATTCCCAACTGGTCATAGATCAGATCAACAATGAATATCAGACAAAATATGACAAGTTGCTGCCATACAAAAGAATGGTGGATGAATTCAAACAATTGTTTGTACACATCACATTTGAACCCCTAAGGGGTCATATGGTGTCCTAAGGGGTCATATGGTGTTCTATGACCCCTTGGTACACTATATGAGCCCCAGAGACACCATATGAGCCCTAAAAACACCATATGGTGTCCTAAGGGGTCATATGGTGTTCTATGTCCCCTTAGGACACCATATGACCCCATACTAAACCATATGACCCCTCACGACACCATATGGTGTCTTAAGGGGTCATAGAACATGATATGACCCCTAATGACATCAAATGACCCCTTAGGACACCATATAGTGTTGTTAGGGGTCATATAGTGTCCTAAGGGGTCATATAACATTAGGACACTATATGACCCCTAACAACACTATATGGTGTCCTAAGGGGTCATCTGATGTCGTTAGGGGTCATATGGTGTTCTATGACCCCTTAGGACACCATATGACCCCTTAGGACACTATATGACCCCTAATGACACCATATGGTGTCGTTAGGGGTCATATAGTGTCATAAGGGATCATATGGTGTCGTAATGGGTAATAGAATATCATATGACCCCTTAGGAGACCATATGATTCCTAACGACACCATATGACCCCTTAGGAAACCATATGACCCCTAACAACACCATATTATGTCTTGAGGGGTCATATGGTGTCACAAGTGGTCATGTCATATATGAGGATGTTAAAATGGGTCATATAGTATCCTAGGGTGTGAAAGAACACCATATGACCCCTCAGGACACCATATCGTGTCGTTAGGGGTCATATGGTGTCCTAAGGGGTCATATGGTGTCATTAGGGGTCATATGGTGTCCTAAGCGGTCATATGGTATTCTGTGACCCCTTAGGACACCATCGGACCCCTTAACGACACCATATGGTGTTGTTAGGGGTCATATGGTGTCCTAATGGGTCATAGAATACCATATGACCCCTTAGGACACCATATGCTCCTAACAAAACCATATGACATGTGCTAAGGGGTCATATGGTGTCTTAAGGGGTCATAGAACACCATATGACCCCGAAGGACACCATATGACCCCTTAGGATACCATATGGTGTCATTAGGGGTCATATGGTGTCCTAAGGAGTCATTGAACACCATATGATCCGTTAGGACACAATATTATCCCTAATGACACCATATAACCCCTAACGACACCATATGACACCTTAGGACACCATATGGTGTCCTAAGGGTTCATAAGGGGGTTATATGATGTTCTATGACCTCTTAGGATACTATCTGACCCCTTAGGACACCATATAGCCTCTAAGAACACTATATGGTGTCCTAAGGGGTCATATAGTGTCCTAAGGGGTCATATGGTGTTTTATGACCTCTTAGGACACCATATGACCCCTAGCAACACTATATGGTGTCTTAAGGGGTCATTTAACATCGTTAGGGGTCATATGGTGTCCTAAGGAGTCATATGGTGTTCTATGACCCCTTAGGACACCATATGATCCCTTAGGACATAATATGGTGTCTCGAGGGGTCATATGGTGTCGTATAGGGTCATATGGTTTCCTAAGGGCTCATATGGCATTCCAAGGGGTCATAGAACACCATATGACCCCTTAGGACACCATATGTTTTCATTAGGGGTCATATGGTGTCCCAAGGGGTCATAGAAGACCATATGACCTCTTAGGACACTATATGGTGGCCTTACTAAGTTGGTCAATAAATTTATCATGCAATACTCCTACAATATTCAACACACAATCACCATGTTGGATGTATGTAATACCAAACATAAAAACAATGAAACATTCATGGTGTTTCTTCAACATTGGAGACAGATGGTTTTGAGATATGCTCGAGATGTACCCAAAAAGGAAAAGATGGAAATTTTCATCGACAATCTAAATAGTGAGATTAGTTACATACTCAAGCTGCAATGCATACCATCTTTTGCAGAGTTAATCGAAAATGGAATCCAAGTAAAGGAAGCATGTCTCAAAAAGGGAACATTGAAGTTCTTCAAAGAAGGAGCTAATTCGTCCAACTCTCATTTTAACAACCAGAACAACAACAACTTAGACAAATCTAGATTTTGGACTAGAAACAAAAATGCTGGTAATGAGGGAGGCACAGATGCTAATGATATAAAATCTAAACAACCAATATTGACATTATGAGGTAATCCTCAGGCTACCAAGAATCAAAAGGGTGTTAACCAAGGTACTAACACTTATCCACCAAATACCAATCAAGGACCTTCAAATACAAACACCACCAACAATACCCAAGGCAACAACACAAATCGAGGATCTAATCCAAATTCAAGGGGTAACACCAACAATTTTTCAAATAAATGCATTTACACACCATTGGGGCAATCCTTAGAATCAACATTTTTGAGAACTCTTGGCAAATATGATCATCACATTACCAGCCATAAACAACTTCGAACCTTAGATTAAAGGCCCTTGGTAGAATGAATCGTATTTATGTTATTTTCATCAAAACAAAGGACATCACACAAATGACTGCATGATGCTTAAAAACATTGTTCAAGACATGATCGATCAAGGTGATTTAACAATTGATGGTCTCAAAATGAATGGTGATCATGACGCCTTTAAAAATTCTCTTCCAAATTACAACAAGGAAGGAGCTTCATCATCAAACGATACTAGAGGAGCTTGCATAAATTACTTATACAATAACACCATCAATCATATATTGACAGATGACAATCATATAAACATCATAAAAATCAAAGACAAACAAGACCATACATCAATAAATGTGACAACTTGAGATCAAAAATATGTTTCAAAAGGGCATACATCAACATCAACCACTATCCCCAAGACTCAATATAATTTGGTAAGTCAACTACGAAGAACCCCTACTCAAATATCCATACTTTTGTTACTCAAACTTTCGCTAAAACATAAGGATATCTTGGAATAAGCAATAGTTGAAATTGTAGACACCCAAAATTGTCATGTCTAATTAAATAAATATTTTATTTATTTAATTATCTAAGCCTAATTCTTCTATTAATTAAATAAATCCTTATTTATTTAATTAATTCATTTATCCTCTTCTAGCCTTATTTCTTATTTAAATAAATACATTTATTTATTTAAATTATCCCTTTCCTAAATTAAATAAATATTTTATTTATTTAATTGTCCTACTTCTTCTATTAATTAAATAAATCTTTATTTATTTAATTAATTCATTAGCTTTTTCTACACGACACATGTCATTCATCTCTTAATTCATACACTACCTACCCCTTTCATTATTTTGGTATTTCTTATACCTACCCTCTAATCCTAGCCGACCTCTCTTTTTACACCTCTCAATCTTAACCCTACATTTCTTATTGTGTCTTCTATTTAAGGAGATGCCTTCTTCATTATCAAACCCTAATCAAGCATCCTAATGACACATGCTAATGATCTTTTATGCAATTGGCTACACTACGATCCTACTTGCAACCACATTCCGTTCTTTGTTGAGCTCTTGTGCATATAAAAATCTGAGAGCAAATATATCAAGCAAGATCAATGGAGATAGGAAGAATGGAGATCAAAACCCTATTGGACATGTGATGGTATAATCTTTGTGATTTTGAGTTATTTTGCATTGTCTTAGGTTATCTTCATATGTTATGGTGGATCTTTGTTCATTGTTAGGCTAGGGTTTAGTGGTTGGATTCATTTTAGCCTTTCAATATTGTTGTTTATTGTTATCCATTTTCACCATACACATTTTGGCACGCCCGGTGGGACCCTTGTCCCTTTGCATTTAACACTTTTGTTGTAGATTTCGCATTTTTGAAGTTGCAGATCGGACAATTTTGATGATATTTTAGGTTTTTTCCGCATCTGCGAGTGTTCGGATCGCGTTTTTGTGTTTCAAAAGCGTCTGCGGTATCGGGAATCGCGTCTGTGTTTCTGCCAATTTTTATTTTTTTGCAGGTTTCTGGAATCGCGTTTGAGAATTTTAACCGCGTCTGTGCTGGATCTTATCGCGTCTGCACTCGAAAGTCGCATCTGTGACCTTTGATCGCGTCTGTGAACTACAGAACCATGTCTGCATCATATAGACGCGTCTGTGTCTGGTATAAAGGTGTCTGTGCATTCTGTTTTGCAATTTTCAAATTTGTTTTGATTCGGGTTTTCGGATTTTGTACTTAGGGTTTCAGATCTGGTTTGTTTTTGGCTAACTCTTGCAGATCTAGCTAACCTAGTTTGTGCAGCTTGTTTTGGAGGTAAATACGTTTTTGTTGAAGGCCCCTTTTCACAAAGTCTTTTGGGTTTTAAAATTTACCTAACTTGTGTGCTTGCAGGAAGGGGTTATCATTTGAAACAACCCAAACTACTAACAATTTTGTTGCAGGACCTTTGCTAGGGTTTTGTAATTTTGTTGTATGCCTTGTTTTCATAGCTTAGCAAACACTTCAATTGGTGCACTAAAATTGAATCATTGTCTTTTGTGTCTTGAGAAATAGGCTCTTTTTGTTTACTCTTTAGAGGGTCTGTCTTCCCGTGTGGTCATTAGGACTACTAGTGAGAAGAGAACGACCCAAGTGGTAGCGAGGAAAACCCACCTCATCCAAACCACTATAATCAAATGTATTCATGGTGAAAACTATGAATAACGTGTGCTAATTAGTTCATACCGACACTATGTCTCCCCATAAACCCGTTTGATCAAATTTATTTGATCATTTGTAGGGCGTAACCCCTACCGGCTGGGAGCCTTCTGTATTTACAGAGCTGAAAGTGCTGCATGTATGGCCACACGAGCGGATGCCCTTACTAGCACCTCTTTGTTTTAGATGCCCAAATCCTTCTAGTTGTTGAGGCAGGAGGTCGGACCTCTGGTAGCGGCCCACACACATACGGTTCTTAGTAGAGATACAAAGTTCGCCATGGGGAGTTTTCATGGGGACTGATGCTTGGCTGACCCAAGAAGTGAGTGCCGAGGGTGGAGCCAGTGAGGTCAAGCATCTAAGTATCCGCTCTGAATAGCGTAGCCTCGGGCGTAAAACCCTATGTGGGATCAACAACTATTGTCTTGGCTAGCCCTAAGATTTGTGCTTGTCTTATGCTAAACACTCAAACATTCAAGACAAAACAACAAAACATTGTGTCTTTTGTGTCTTCAAGTGTATGCAAAATTTTTTTACATCAAACAACACACTTTTGGAGTCTAAACAGTCTGCAAACATTGAGTCATCAACACTGTGTCCTCTTGTCACGAAAAACAGTCGAAAAATCAGATTTGGTCACAACAAAACAACTTCACAGATAGGAAAAATTGCACTAAGGTTACAGAAATGCGTCTGTGTCTATTCAAACCGCGTCTGTGTCGGATAAGCGCGTCTGTGAAGTACAGAATAGCATCTGTGTTTTTATCAGCGTCTGCGTCAAACAGAGTAGCGTCTGTGTCTGGAAAACGCGTCTGTGAAGTATACAGAGGCGTCTGTGTCAGGATTTGAAAACTTTAACAGTCAAGCAAACAAAGAAAATCAGTTTCGGCATACTTGAGCTTCTTAGGTTGTCTCTCCAGGTTTTCATCTAGCATTCAGCCTGTTCTAGGGTTTCACATAGTCCATCATTGCTTCACCTCTCACTTTACATTCACAATTGTCTAAACTTGAGTCAAAAGGTCACTTGCTTGTTCTCATCATACTTTGTCAACACACTACATACTACTACACTTTGCTAAGTGATCCCTCATCAAGGTTTCTTACCTTTGGGTCTCATTTGGTCTTACTTAGAGTCAAGGTCAGCTTACCTCATCAAGAGAAACTATCCTCTCTTTGGAAGTCACACCTACTCTACTACTTACATACTTGGTCTTACACTTTGGATATTGCAAGTACACCTCAAGATTCACTTACACTCCATACAACTCTTGGTCTTCCATACTCTTGTCATTTTCATCTAGTCTCTCATATTGGTCTAACACCTAGTTCATGGTTGAAACCCGCCTTCAAAAATCTAGGAGAATAGCTAAAGAAGCTCAAAAATCCGCAAACATGAGTTCTTATGAGTATGACAATGATCTATTCTACAATCCTGAGCACACTACATTACCAGACATGAATGTTTATAGACACAATCCAAATGTGGAAAACACAAACACTATAAACAACAATGCTACGCACAATGACAATGTTGACAATTCTTCAATACTATCAGCAGACATACAAGAATCTATAATGGATCCTCAATTAAATAGATTGGTTGAAGAGATAATGAGGAGAGATCGTCAATACTTTTAAAACATGATGGCACAAAGTGGAGCTAAAATACCGCATGATTTTGACTTATCTCAACTTATGGAAAGTCGACCTTCACAACAAGCTCAACCTAACATGGATCAAAGGAGACCAAATAGTGGAGGAAATAGAGGACCGAATATGATGCCGGAGTCACCATAAGTTTTGCTTCAAAAGCCAGCAATCCCACATACACAAGCTCAAACATATGATACTTACACTCAAGGACCATCATGGAGGCCTTATGCTCAATCACATGCTCAAGGTATGAATCAATCAAAACAAGTGGATACTCAAGGACATCCTCAAAATTTTGACACAAGGAGATCTCATGTCAAAATTGGGGGCAACACAATGGAAAATGAGAGGCCTATTGAATATGGTTTATACACACAAAATAGATATGGGGTCCCTCAACAAGAAGTTATGCCAAGTGCTCCATATATATCGCAACAATATAGGCCTCCATATGGACATGTCTATGATCAGTATCATCCATACATGCAACAAGCTCCTCCTCAAATGGGTGTTTCAAACATGGGGTATGCTACAAGAAATCAATCTCCTCCCAAGAATAATTTAGAGCAACAAATTAGAGATTTACAAAAGAAAATGGAGGACATGAGTAAACCAAAACCTACATACACTATGAGAGATATATGTCCTTATCCATTTGATAAGAGCATTCCAATGCCTCCATTTCCTCCACACTTTGTAATGCCAAAATTTGACAAATATAGAGGGAGAGGAGACCCCAAGGCACACATAAGACAATTCTTCACAGCTTGCATTGAGATAGCGGCAAAAGAAACATACTTAATGAGGTTGTTCCCACAGAGCTTAGGAGATCAGGCTATGGAATGGTTTTCTCAATTGCCTCCTGGTATTAAGTCATGGGGTGACTTAGCAGAGGCATTCATTCAGCATTTCTCCTACAATATTGAAACAGATGTCTCAGTTACTACCTTGTGCAATACTAAACAAAAAGAAGGAGAATCTTTCGCAACATTTTTACAGAGATGGAGAAACTTAGCTAGCAGATGCTCTTGTGAAATCCCGCAGAAACAAATGGCGGAGATGTTCACACAAAATGTTAATAAAGCTATTGGCTATGATCTCAGAAAAGCTTGTTTGTCTACATTCAAGGATGTCATTGAAAAGGGCCTAGCAACAGAAAAAGTCTTAATTGAACAAGGAGTTATCAAGCTATTCAAAGAAAACAAAGAAGACTTCAAAGGAAAGGACAAACCAAAATTTTGGAACAAGAACAAGAACATGGTTAATGATGGTGTTGTTGATGCCAACACAGTGAGACCAAAGTTCGTCTTTTCTGGATCAAGTTCTACCAACAATCAAGTGAACAATCAAACAACTTCTAAACCATGAAGGAAGTACACTCCATTGGGAGAACCACTTGAATCAGTATTCAAAAAGCTTGTAGCAAACAAAGTGATCACAGTCCCAGACTTTCCTCCATATGAACCAAAGGTCAAACCAAATTGGTGGAATGATGATGAGTATTGTGAGTTTCATAAGAGCAAGGGTCACAAGACAAGTAATTGCCATCGACTGAAAAACATTGTACAAGATCTCATTGACAGAGGAGATATAGAGATTGAGGGACATTCATCTAATCAAGAACATGAGGTGTTTAAGAAACCATTCCCAAAACATGACAAAGGAAAAGGTAAAGTCACAGATGAGCAAGCCAATTACACTAGAGCACCTTACAATTATGATTCTACTATCAATCACATCTCAATGGACAATCATATTTCTACCATTACTATCAAAAGTAAAAATCCTGAGAATTCTTCTCAAAGACCCAAAATTGTCCTA
Source organism: Cryptomeria japonica (assembly GCF_030272615.1). Lineage (NCBI taxonomy): Eukaryota > Viridiplantae > Streptophyta > Pinopsida > Cupressales > Cupressaceae > Cryptomeria > Cryptomeria japonica. The sequence continues at coordinate 198,766,523 of NC_081406.1, forward strand.
AAAGGTATGGGATCTTCTTCCGAATCTACCTCTGAATGTCATGTTACAACCCGTCGAGGTAAGATTACATTGCCAGGTGCCTCTACTAAGAATACCAATCCTTTATCAATTAAGCCTGAGTATGACCTTGTAGAACAACTAGGGAAGACACCTGCACTTATCTCTATTCTTGAGCTCTTACGTATATCTCCTGCACATAAAGCTATCCTTGACAAAATCTTGAGAGATACTGCCGTCCCTACTGATCTGAACGTGGACCAGTTTCAAGCCATGGTGGGATACCTATCCGTTCCACACTCCCTCACATTTACAGAAGCCGATGACGCCTCCATAAGTCAGCCACATAATGCACCTCTACATGTTGAAGCCTTCATACATAAACATCGAATAAAGCGAGTCCTGATAGATGGAGGAGAAGGTCTTAATATTTGTACCTTGAGTACCATAAGACAATTGGGATATTCTGACAAAGCTGTGAATTCTACAAACCAAATCACCATTAAGGCTTATGATGATGAAGAGCGCTCGTCCAAGGGCACAGTCACCTTACCGCTAAGAATAGGGCCAGTCACAAAGGATGTGGTTTGTCAAGTCCTAGATCTAGATCTCACGTATAACATATTGCTAGGACGTCCTTGGATTCATGAAATGAGGGAAGTCCCATCAACATACCATCAGTGCATTAAGTTCCCTCATAATGGAGTCGAGGTAACGGTCAATGGTGATCCAAATCCATTCATATATTGTAATAACTTGAGATCACATACTGAGACTATCATTCCCAGCAATCGTGAGGCTACTCCTTCTTCAGCATATATTGATCCTGAGTCATTAAAGCCCTCGACATCCAAACAAGGTGAACTTAGAGGCAAGTTTCAAGACAAAGGCATGGGAGAATACACTTTGAATCAAACAATGTTTTTACGACAAGTCATGACTTCTCCCAAGGAATATGGGAAGCCACATCCTAACAAGCAAATCTCCATCATGATGCTCAAATGGGATCCTACCATCTTTCAAAAATGGGGTGAACTAGAAGAAGAAAACTTATATAAAATGCTCTATAAGGACGTTGAAGAGGACACCCATGATCAGATTATTATACCCTGTGAGAACTATGGCAAAGGCTTCAAAATTTTGCAAAGATTCGGGTATGATGGAAAAAGCCCTCTCGGACTGTGCAAAGAAGGTGTCATGGAGCCCTTACAACCTGAGCTAACTACAAGAAGGGAACGCTCCAAGGGGCTTGGTTTTCTAAATCCCAGACTACATAATAAAAGAACAAAAGAGGTATGGCAAATTAAAGTTGCCGAAGTTCAACAAGAGGATTATCCTTCCACAGACTCCAATGAGTGGGAATGGGGTTCAGACAAATCCTCCAGTGACTATGAGCTCACTGAAACATTCAGAGAGCCAGATGAACCTACAGAGGAGGAGGAATTTTACAAAAAAATTAGAGTTGGCCAAGAACCAACCCATAAGGATCCCGCACAAGCTTTGTTTCAAGGTCCTAGGTCAAAATCACATAGGATGAGGACACCTGTCCCAGAAGGCTCTACTAGTGATGACAATTTGGATTCGCTCACGATCGAAACGGATGAGGAGAGTGCCATCAATGACCTCGACGATTGCCTTGACATACCTGAATATAACCACATCTTCACTATTAGTCCAACAAACTCTGAAAACACTAAAGACCTTCCCCTTGTTCACCCCCAACTCATTGACTGGGATCATGAAGGACCAGCACAATTTGATACATTTCAAAATGACGAAGCTATTATCAACTACCTTGGCATTCGAGATGATCTTCCCCCTGGAGACCACAAAGCAAGATACGCCATAGAGCTTAATAACATGGCATACTTCGGTGAGGGTGTCGGGCCTTCTAGTCGCAAAAATGTGAAAATAAAAACAAAACAAGGGTCTTATGGCGAAAACCACACTGTGGTGCTATCTGACTCCAAAAAAGTAAAAAGAAAGGATGTATCTGAGGGCGAAAACCTCTCTGAGGCACCCGAAGATGGAAGGCTCGACATTCTCCCAGCATCATATGAGGAAAAATCATCCATGTTGGTAGAGGAGACTATAAAGACAAATATTGGTATAGAAGAGGTTCCACACAACATATTCTTGGCGCAATCATTGACAGAGGTCGAGAAAGCAAGATTCATAAGCTTCTTTAAGGAACGACAAATCAACTTCGCATGGTCTTATGCTGATATGCCTGGACTAGACCCGGATTTAGTAATGCATCATTTAACAGTCAAACCGGGGGCAAAACCAGTAAAGCAGAAATTAAGGAAAATGTATCCACAAGTGGCATTGCTAGTCAAGGCAGAGCTAGAGAAATTATTGGATGTTGGATTCATACGCCCAATTGATTATCTTGAACGGATTTCCAATTTAGTACCTGTCAGCAAACCGGATCGCAGCATCCGAATATGTACAGACTTCAGAGATATCAACAAGGCTTGTCCAAAGGACGATTTCCCATTACCAAACATTGACTTGATCGTTGATCTCACAGCAGGCCATGAAATGTTATCTTTAATGGATGGATTTTCTGGATATAATCAAATCAGGATAGCACCTGAAGATCAACATAAAACATCATTCACTTGTCCATGGGGAACCTTCTGCTGGAATGTCATGCCCTTTGGGCTGAAAAATGCAGGCGCCACTTATCAAAGAGCGATGACCACTATCTTTCATGATCTCATGCATGTAACGGTGGAAGATTATGTTGACGACCTTTTGGTTAAATCAATAGACAGAAATACACACTTGGACATACTTTCAGTTGCTTTTGATCTGTTGAAAAAGTACAAGGTAAGATTAAACCCAAAGAAATGTGTCTTTGGAGTAACCTCCGGGAAACTCCTAGGATTCATTGTGTCTAAAAGAGGAATAGAAGCTGATCCAGCAAAGGTCAAGGCTATCTTGGACATGCCACCACCCAAGAATATCAGTCAACTTTGGTCTTTACAAGGGAGACTCCAGTCCATACGAAGATTCATAGCACAACTTGCAGATAAGTGTAACCCTTTCCAGCACCTGCTACACAAAAACATCAAGTTCAAATGGGATGAGAACTGTCAACAGGCTTTTCAGGCACTCAAAGACTATCTTTTGAACCCGCCAGTTTTGATGCCACCAATTCTAGATCAACCATTGCTACTTTACATATCAGCTACTCCAACAGCACTGGGGGCACTTCTAGCACAGCAAATACCTGACGGCAAGGAAAAAGCAGTCTACTATATCAGTCGCACATTGGTGGGATATGAGCTAAACTACACACCAATCGAGCGTGCATGTCTCGCTGTGGTCTTTGCTTCACAAAAATTACGACATTATATGCTCACTCACAAGACTAAGTTGATTGCCAGAATTGATCCACTAAAATATCTTCTCAACAAAGCTACACTTACTGGGCGGCTGGCCAAGTGGGTAATGATTTTGAGTGAATTCGACATTGAATACGCGGATAGAAAAGCTATAAAAGGACAAGCAATTGCAGATCAATTGGCAGATGCTCCCATGATAGATGATGCTCCTCTACAGTCAGAATTTCCAGATGAGTCCATTCTAACAATATCACCTGCAAAGCCATGGCAATTATATTTTGACGGCTCATACACACAGCATGGGGCAGGAGCGGGTATACTCTTTATAACTCCTCAAGGCGATTCTATACCAAAATCATACCGCTTGTCATTTCCTTGCACTAACAATATAGTAGAATACGAGGCATTAACAACTGGGCTCAGAATTGCAATTCAGTGGAAGATCCAAGAGCTTCGTGTTTTTGGGGATTCTCAACTGGTCATCCGTCAAGCAACTAATGATTATCAAACAAAAGATGAAAAGCTAATGCCTTACAAACAACTGGTAGATGATCTGAAACAGCATTTTGCAAAGATAGAGTTTGAGCAGATACCAAGAGAACAGAATCGCGCTGCAGATGCCATGGCTACAATTGCTTCGCTCATTGATCTACCGCAAAATGAGACCTGCTATGAATTCTTGGTAGACAACCTGTTGATTCCGTCATATGAGATCACTCCTACGGAAATGATATGTGTTGTTGGTCCTAAATCCCAGTTATATGGTCCCATATTCACATACCTTCGCGACAATATCTTACCTCTTGATCTATCGAACAATCAACGCCGCACTTTCATTCGCCAATCCTCTCGATATGTCATTCTAGCTGATATCCAATACTGACGAGGTCTAGATGGCACCCTCCTTAGATGTTTAGAGAATGACGAAGCTCAGATTGCATTACGAGAAGTGCACGAAGGGATATGTGGCCCACATACTAGTGGTCCTACCTTGGCCAAGAAACTCATCAGGACGGGATACTACTAGCCTACTATGGAAAAAGATGCATACCAGTTTGTCAAGAAGTGTAAGCAGTGTCAAATTCATGGAGACCTCATACATGCACCAGCATAGGAACTACAACCACTTGCATCTCCTTGGCCCTTTTGTCAGTGGGGACTCGATCTCATAGGCAAGATTCACCCTCCTTCTTCTAATGGTCATAAATTCATTATTACAGCCACAGAGTATTTTACAAAGTGGATTGAAGCCGTGCCTCTCACACAAGTTACTGGGAAACAAATCGCTACCTTCATCTTGAACTACATCATTTGCTGATACGGGATTCCTACTTCCATTATTACTGATAACGGGCGTCCTTTCAAAAATCAGGATGTTCGTGAACTCTGTGAGCGCTTCCATATCTCTCACTGTTTCTCCACACCATATTACCCCCAAGGTAATGGCCAAGCTGAGGCATCTAATAAAACAATTCTCAAAATCCTTAAAAAGACAGTCGATGACGCTGGCCATAACTGACACATCCAACTCAATCCTGCACTTTGGGCCTATCGTACAAGTGTCTGCACACCTACAGGAGCTACACCCTACTCACTTGTCTACGGCTCTGAAGCCATCTTGCCTATTGAGGTCGAGTTACCTTCTCTACGGGTCTCCTTGAGAAACATAATCAACGATGAAGACTACAGAGTCTCTCGCTTACAAGAACTAGAACTGCTGGAGGAACGAAGGCACACTGCTTTTAATCATCTCAAGGCTTACCAACAACGAATGAGTCACAGTTACAATCACAAGGTCAAGCCTCGCACATTTGAGGTAGGTGACTTAGTCCTCAGAGAGAACCCCAAAAATCAACAAGACAGAGAGAAGAAGGGCAAGTTCGAACCAAATTGGCTTGGTCCTTATATTATTACAGCAGCATACGGATCTGGGGCATATCAGCTCTCAACTACAGAAGGTGAACCTTTGGAGGATCCTATCAATAGCATGCACCTTCGCAGGTTCTACACATAGCTCTTCAGAGTATCCTAATTCAAAAATACAAAAAAAAATCAAAAAAATCAAAAATACAAAAAAAATTATAAAACAAAAAATCGTTACTTGGTGAAAACCTGGCAAACAGGCGCCTTGTGACACAAAAAAAATTGAAAAATCAAAAAAGTAAAGAGAAATAATTTTGTCCAATGGTGAAAACCACTTCGGTGGTGCCCTGGGCAAGTACCATGGTGAAAACTGGGTCACCAGCGCCATGCGTAGAGACTTTGCTCCTCCATCCTTCAGGATTCTCTTTCATCCTTTCACTTTGCACACACTCACAACCAATTCAGCCATAATAAACTTACCCATTCCCATCATGGCTTGTTATTGATCTACCGAAGATTGGTTAGCCATTCATAATAACCCTCCCTTTTCACTCCCTTTCCATCCATAATAAATCAGATCCTGTCTGTGACTACGGCCAATCCTACGTCTAGTAATGGGTGTGGAACTGAGAACATCACATGTTTCGAGGAGTACAGTTTCTTCCAGAGTCCTTCAGTCTATCCGCGCACAATTCGCAATAAAGCAACATTTGCATCACAGATCTGCAATAAAGTTTCATCTTCTTCGCAATAAAGTATCAGTTTCATGGATTCAGTCAGTTTCAAAGGAGACACAGCAGCAACAATGAGCTTCAACAAAATCAAATATTTCAACAGACTCAGACAACATATGGTTCAGTGCTATCTATCCTTTTTGTGAAAGTGAACATTGTGACCACAATCAAATAAGACTTAAACAAGTGACAAGAGACACTAAACTTGAGGACTACAGTGGATGTTGGTGTCGAGTCTTGGTTTTCTTTTGATTTTATCTTTTGGTGACATGTCTTTTAGCTTTTCCAGGATGTCTTTGACTAGAGATTCTATCTCCAGGATGTCTTTGACTAGAAAAGCGAGGATGGGGTATCGTCACCTATTTTGTTTACTGTCTATGGATTGTCTTTTAGTAATGCTATGACTTGTCCAAGGATATGAGGACACTGTGAGTCTAGTATGAACTGGGGCATTCCTTGTTTGTGACTGTCTTATCTCCATGCAAACAGGTACAATGACTTTCTGGGTCGAACAAATGCCTCGATTGTCATAACCTATTCTGCCATAATAAGCTCAATGATGATAACGCACAAGAAGCTCTTTCACATTCATATCTTCTGTCTTTCATCCCCCTTTCTTGATTGACTTCCATTGTCCTTCTCGAGTCCGCGTAGCCCGCTGTCACATGACTGAGTATAATGACACACCAAAAAAACATTTGCATTTCATATAGTTACACCTGCATTACCACATATAAGCATTTCATACATACATATAGATATCACAATTGCATCACATCCTGCATACAACACATGTTAGCACATCTCACATTTTCATTATGAAAATAATCATTTGCATTATCATATTCATTTGCATTACATACATTCACATTTGCATCATGCATTACATATATAACATAAAAGAACAAAAATATATTGCATTGCATCATATAAGCATCCATATCGTAAAACATGTATCACATAAGAACATCTCATCACATAAGGTACACATGCATATAGCTGCCGCAAAAATGAATCATCTCATATATAATCAAAATGTGTCATGATACAATGATGTCAAAAGAATCATATGGTTACAAAAGAATCACCCGCAGGTGTCTACAATACAAAAATGATACATATACTGATACAATGGGGAGCCCTCTATGGCTATGATGAACTCCCTCCCTTGGAGCCGCCTGGCCTCGAAGGAGTCTAAGCTGTAGATGGACCCGCTCCAGGATCCTTTGTCTCTCTGGTGGTGGTGGAGGGCCCATGACCCCACCGCTGGACGCCTGCCTCCTGCGACTCCCTCCTGTAGCCGTCGTTGTGCGCGACGATCTATGGAAGCTCCTCGCCCGCTGATCTGCTGGCACGGCAACATAGTACAGATCCCTCCAATAGGCGATCTCCTCTCTAGCTCGCAAGACATATGCGTAGCCTGCCCCTGCATCCTCTACTGCCCGCCTCCCTGCCCTCAGAGCTGTCTCGGCCTCCGTGTATCTCTGGATAGCCTGATCCCTCTCCCGCTCTGTGTCCCTGAGCCTGATCCTGAGGTGATCCCTCTCCCGCACCAAATCCTCAATCTCATCTGCCTGGCCCTGGCAGATCTCTCGCAGCCTCAACAGCTCATCCTCCTCAGGATCTCCGCTCTCATCCTCTACTTGTGGCTCCTCCTCTATAGGTGCCTGTCCCTGTGCCTCTGCCTGCACCTATCTAGGTGCCTGAATAGGTCCCTGTGCCTGTATCTGTCCCTGTCCCTGCACCTGTCTAGGTCCCTGTCTAGGACCCTGTGCTGCTGGTACCTGTAAGGGTACTCCACCCCAGCCTCTCACCCCTGGAGCTGCTCTCTCCTGTCCTCCCTCCCTCTGAGGCGCTACTCGCCTCTCTCCCACCACTCCTCTCCACCTCCGTCTGCCCCTGCCTCCATCTCCTCCACCATCATCCTCATCATCCCCCCCACCTCTCCCTCCAGCAACTCTCCTGGATCTGTCAATCTCGGAAACGGATGCTCTGCCTAATACGTAGAGTACTCTGCGTCCATCCCTGCATCCTCTACCTCTGGCCACATGTCCCATGGTAACGGCATCATCTCCACCAGCTGTGTCACGGCCTGATCATATGATAGCAGTGGCCCGAACTGTACCTGATCTCTAACTATACGGGCATACATGCCTGAGCCTCGTGGCATCTGCTGAATCCTGCCAAACTGCCTGCATACCCTGTCAACAAGTTGCCTCTCCAGAATATATGGCGTCCGCCCAATCAGATACCTGCTCCTGAATGCATAGGGTAGCTCCAATGCGTCGTCATCCCACTCCTCGCACCCTAGGTACGGCCTCCAGATAACCATGTCTATGTCATTTATGACGTGCCTCCAATGCTCCAATCTACCAATCCGAGGCTGGGATGTGATCATGTTGTATAAATGCACGAAGCTTCGTCCCTGCCCTCTGCCTCTGAAGTGGATCGGCCGTGTGATGGGAAGGTGCTCATATGCCCACACTTGAAGGAGAGTAACGCCGCAGCCCAAGCCCACTGATCCGTGGTAAACAAACTGATGCAGCTCATAGTACAAATGGGCCAGGACACATGGCCCCCATGCATACCTGGTGTGCTCTATCATCAGTGTCTCCAATGCCCCTCCCCAGCCAACTGCCAATCCTCGTGTGGCTCTGTCCGGACATAAATACCCACTGATAGCTCCCCCAATAACAGCCGGCAATGCTAAACCTGTGGCGGTCATGGTATCCCAGGCCACGTGACCTGCTCGCATCTCCAAACCGGGATCCTGAAACACCCGTCTCAATGCCTCCCTGTCACCGTCACGATCGTATGGAATCAACTCTCCATCGATCGGGATATGCAGTATCCTGTACACATCCTCCAATGTCACTGTCATCTCACCCATCGGCAGGTGAAACGTGCACGTCTCAGAGTGCCATCTCTCAGCCAACGCAGTCAGCAACCCCATGTTTGCCCGAAACTCAGGCACAAATAGCACATGTGTAAGACCCATCTCCTCAATGGAAATCCTATCCTGAATCGACAACTCTGGTCGCAACCTCTGAGTTGATGGGAATCTCTCCCGTGACTCCAACATAGGCAGATACTCCTGCAGTCAACCAATCAATCATGTCAGTTATCGTGGCATTCACTGTTTATCACAAAATGCTACTTGCTACCTAAATGCATACGCTTACCTATCCTAGTGACACTCACTGTTCATCACAAAGTGTTGCTATCTACCCTAGTAGTGCTCCCTGTTCATCACAAAGTACTACGTGTGTGACATTCCCTGTTCATCACAAAGTGTCATTCACATTCGCACTCCTTGTTCATCACAAAGTGCTACCTATCTTGGTGCTCCCTGTTCATCACAAAGTGCCTTGATCTATCCTAGTCTTCCTAGAGGACCTGCTTGAGTGTATCCTCTCAGCAGCTTATCCAATCGACAGCGTATGTTCATCATAGAACTGCCGATTTGACCTCAAAGACTCAACTTATGCATTTTGACTCACAAACGCGCTTATAGACTGCACAAACGCGCTTCTGCAACACCGACGCGTTTTCTGAACACAAACGTGCCTATACCATGCACAAACGCGACCAGGGAACATAGACATCCCTACATGACACAAACGCTCCTACAAAGCACAGACGCTTCTACATTTCACAAACGCGTCCGTATTCAGCACAAACGCGGTTCCAGGCACAGACGCGCCTGGACCCGACACAAACGTGCCTGTCCGACGCAGACGCGCCTGGCACCGATACAGACGCGGTTGTGCATTTTTGCACTTTTTAACTATCCTATTCCTAGTGCATTTATTGCTACTAAACATGCATTTATGACAAAACTTGAAATGCGTGAAAGTACGAGGAGGTTTTCGGGTACTTACTGGCTCTCCTGCATCTGCTGGTCGCTGGAATCGGCAAACGCGATCGAATCTATGAATGAAAGCCATCGCTGCTGACTGCTGCTGCTCTTTTCTTGCTCTGCACTATGATCTTCTAAGGGTGTAGATGACAATGAGGATGTCTTTTGCCCGTGGTCTATCTTATAGCCTAGCCTAGCCCTCGTCTTCCTTTCCCGAGTCAGTCTTTCTCATCCCGTGACTCTGTCACTTTATCTAGTCAGTCCATTCTATCCCGTCTTTCTTATTGAGAGATTGTCTGCAATCTTTTCAGACATTTTCATCCAATCTCTCGAAGGGGCATATAATTCCCATTCTGGGGCAACTTTGTATCAGTTCATCTTATCTTCTTTGAAACAACGCGACAAGTCGCATTGTCTCAAAGAGGGGCAAAATGTAGACACCCAAAATTGTCATGTCTAATTAAATAAATATTTTATTTATTTAATTATCTAAGCTTAATTCTTCTATTAATTAAATAAATCCTTATTTATTTAATTAATTCATTTATCCTCTTCTAGCCTTATTTCTGATTTAAATAAATACATTTATTTATTTAAATTATCCCTTTCCTAAATTAAATAAATATTTTATTTATTTAATTGTCCTACTTCTTCTATTAATTAAATAAATCTTTATTTATTTAATTAATTCATTAGCTTTTTCTACACATGACACATGTCATTCATCTCTTAATTCATACACTACCTACCCCTTTCATTATTTTGGTATTTCTTATACCTACCCTCTAATCCTAGCCGACCTCTCTTTTTACACCTCTCAATCTTAACCCTACATTTCTTATTGTGTCTTCTATTTAAGGAGATGCCTTCTTCATTATCAAACCCTAATCAAGCATCCTAATGACACATGCTAATGATCTTTTATGCAATTGGCTACACTACGATCCTACTTGCAACCACATTCCGTTCTTTGTTGAGCTCTTGTGCATATAAAAATCTGAGAGCAAATATATCAAGCAAGATCAATGGAGATAGGAAGAATGGAGATCAAAACCCTATTGGACATGTGATGGTATAATCTTTGTGATTTTGAGTTATTTTGCATTGTCTTAGGTTATCTTCATATGTTATGGTGGATCTTTGTTCATTGTTAGGCTAGGGTTTAGTGGTTGGATTCATTTTAGCCTTTCAATATTGTTGTTTATTGTTATCCATTTTCACCATACACAGAAATAATTGTGGCTCAATATCTGGATATTGACAAATTTCAAGCCATGGTGGCTCATATGATAGGGCTTCATAATATCAACTTTTCCAAACATGATAATATCTCTTTGAGTGATCCGCACAATACTCCTCTTCACATTGAAGTCTTAGTCTAGAAACATCGAGTTGAAAGAGTATTAATAGATGGAGGAGCTGGTCTCAATATCTATAACTTAAAACTTATCCATGCACTAGGCTTCTCTAAATAGTCTATTGATCCACACAAAAAGATCACCATCAAGGCATATTATGATGAAGAGAGATCATAAAAGGGAACAGTGATACTACCTATTCAAGTAGGACTGATAAAAAGAGACACTATGTGCCAAGTCTTAAGCATAGACCTCACATACAATATTTTATTGGGTCATCCTTGGATACATGAAATGCAAGGGGTACCATCAACTTACCACCAGTGTGTCAAATTCCCATACAATGGATAGGAGATTTCCATATCAGTAGATAATATCCCCTTTCAACATTGTAATGCTATGGGGGCAGCCCAAGCCAACTTGGTTCCACACAAAAGGGAAGATAAAACTTCCTCAGTGTTAGATCATCAAATCTCTATCCATGGATTTCAAACAAAAAATAAAAATCAAAGAGAAAGGCATGGGAGAATACTCTTTCTAAACCATGTGTCTAACCAAATTACCAACATCGTTAAAAACTCACGGGCAACCTTCTACATTGACACATCAAGAAACATAGCCCATCACCAAGTTTGATGGAAAATTTATTCAATTGGGTACATTAGAACATGAATAAAAAGAAAAAGACATCCTTAGTTGGCTATACAAGGATGAGGAACAAGTCAGAGCTGCTACTATGGAAGTAGCCATACCAACACAAAAGTATGGAAAAGGATTCCTGATCATGCAACAGATGGGATACAATGGCAAAGGACCTATAGGAAAGCATCAAGAAGGCATCACATAACCATTGGACCCTCCTTCACAATTTTCTAGAGATAAAACAGGATTGGGATATGGACACACTCTACCCCCAAAGTAGAAGCCAAATAAATATCAAAAACCTCAATGGAAAGCAAAGAAGAAATACAATGAGGACTCATGGAAAAATGCCCTACATCAAGCAACGAAAATAATAAGGAAAGAGCGAGAACACCAAGAAAAAGAGAAATAACAAGAGGAGTTGGCCATTCGAAGAGAAGAAGCATCTTATGAGGAAGTACACCATGTTCAGGAACCTAGTCAAACCAAGGCAGAATCACCCCCTGAAGCAATCACTACTCCCCAAGGAGAAATAGTATATGAACAGATGCAAAGAGTACAAGAAGGATCTGATACAGAATCAAAGAAAACTATCAGACTGGTATCAATTATCAGGGATCTCTTTTCACCTTACAACATACCTATCAACAATAGTGAAAAACTCTAGGACAATACTTCCAAAATAGACTCTAATGACCATGAATGGGGTAGCTGTTTAAATTTTACTATATATATTCTTGAGAGTACTCTTCATACACCCCTTTCTCAAGAAGGACAAGGAATAGAGTCTAGACTGCTTTAATTTGGTCCACAACATATCTACGAAGCCAAAGAAAATGAGCAGCGACACTACGAACAAGTCTACATGGAAGATGATACCATTCAAGACCTCAACAATATCATTTACTTATCCAATATCCTAGACAACCTTAATGACTCCTCTATCATGACACTTACCATAGCTAACCTCGACCCACCCAATGACTCTTTACCGCTCGTATTTCCTGATCTCATAGACTTTGATGAACCTGAAAAACCATGACATACCTATTTTCCTAGATGACGACTCCATTATCCATTACCTATGTACTGTTAACCCGAAAACATACTCTAACAACAAATAAAGTAACGATATCTACAATCAGAAGGGTACCAAGTCTTTCAGTCGCAAAAAATGCAAGAAATAAAGGGTCTAATGCTGAAAACCAGTCAATGGCAGCACTAGATCACAAGAAAGTGAAAATAAAGGACGCATCTAAGGGTGAAAACCTTTTTAAGGCACCTAAGTCAAGCTCAATCCTAATAAGTGTGTCTTTGAGGTAACATCAGGCAAATTATTAGGCTACATTGTGTCAACAAAGGGCACTGAAGTAGATCTAGCGGTAGTATAGGCCATCATGGAGATGCTACCTCCCAAGAACATTAGCCAACTCAGATCTCTACAAGGATGGCTACAGTCTATCAAGCGATTTATAGCCTAACTAGAAGATAAAAGTCTACCATTCAATCATTTGCTACATAAAAACATACCATTCAGATGGGAAGCCAAATTTATAGAATCGTTCTATCAAATCAAGCAATATCTAATGAACCCACCAGTTCTAGTACCACCAATAGAAGGGAAGCCACTTATTCTCTACATATCAACAACGAACATATAATTGGGGGCACTATTAGCACAAGAAGATCAAGAAGGAAAGGAACGCACTATCTATTACATCAATAGAACATTAAATGGATATGAGCTGAATTACACATTCATTGAGAAGGCTTGTTTAGCTGTGGTATTTGCCTCTCAAAAGTTTCAACATTACATGCTAGCTCACACAATCAAGCTAGTAGGAAAAATTGATCCTCTCAAGTATTTACTCAACAAAATAGCTCTCACAGGAAGACTAGCTAAATGGGTCATGATTCTCAGTGAATTTGATATCTAATACACTAAACATTGGGCTATCAAGGGACAAGTAATTGCAGAACAATTAGCTGAAGCACCTCTAATCGATAAGAAACCAATGAAAGTGGAATTTTTAGATAGGGATGTTCTTATTGTTACGCCCAAGCAATGGACCCTATACTTTGATGGTTCCTACCCTCAATAATGAACATAACTTAGGTGCTAACATCTTGTTTATCACTCCTAAAGGGCACACCATTCCAAGATCGTATCGACTCATTTTTCCATGCACTAATAACATCTCTGAGTATGAAGCACTGGTCATAGAAATGATGGCCTTAGTATGGAAAATCATGGAATTAAAGGTCTATGGAGATTCCCAACTGGTTATAAATCAGAACAATAATGAATATTAGACAAAATATGACAAGTTGCTAGCATACAAAAGAATGGTGGATAAATTCAAACAATACTTTGTACACATCACATTTGAACAAATACCAAGGTTGGACAACAAATAAGCTGATGCAATGGTCACTATCACTTCACTGCTACAAATTCCAAAGCAATAGAGTCATTATGAGTTCTTGGTAGAGCAACTATTTTCCCCATCCTATGACAATTCTGCATCCCATGTTATCTATGCCTTAATCGGTTTAGACTTCCATTATATGAGAGGATCTATGAATATCTTAAAACCAATAACCTATCCATTGACCTATCTCAGAACAAAAAATGCAACTTTATCTGGCAAGCCGACCGTTATTCCTTAACTGTTGACACACATTATCATTGAGGTCTAGATGGTACTCTTCTTTGTTGCCTTGATCGTAATGAATCTGACTCTTCTTTACACGAGCTTCACGAGGGTATTTATGGCACACATTTAAGTGGTCCTACTCTTGCTAAAAAATTTATGAGAATGGGGTATTACTGGCTGACAATAGAAAAAGACTCTTATCAATTTGCAAAGAAATGTCCTAAGTGCCAAATCCATGGCAATCTTATCCATACACCAACATAGGAATTGCAGCCATTTACAACATCTTGGCCTTTCTGTCAGTGGGGACTGGATTTAGTAGGAAAAATACATCCTTCATCTTCAAATGGACATAATTTCATTATCACCACAACAAAGTTTTTCACAAAATGGATCAAAGCGGTCCCATTGGCCACAGTAACTGGAAAACAAATTGCCTCATTCATTCTAAATTATCTCATTTGCAGATACGACATTCCCAGTTCCATCATCACAGACAACGGGCATCCATTCAAAAATAAGGATGTGCGAGAACTATGTGAACAAATCAAAATACAACATCGTTTCTCAACATCTTACTACCCATAGGGGAATGGTCGAGCAGAAGCATCAAATAAAACAATATTGAAAATCCTAAAGAAAATGATAAATGATGCAGATAAAGATTGACATGTACAACTCAATCTGACACTTTGGGCATACAGGACTAGCACCAGGACACCTACATGGGCTATTCGATAATCATTGGTATATGGATCATAAGCAATTTTACCTCTTGAGGTAGAAATTCCATCACTCAGAGTATCTTTGAAAGGCCTCATTTCAGATGAGGAGTATCGGGTCAACAAATTATAACAACTAGAGCTTCAGGATGAAAAATGCCAACATGCCTATAATCACCTCAAAGCATACTAGCAACGCATGTGTAGAAGCTACAACCATAAAGTCATCCCTAGGATTTTTAAAGTTTGTGATCTCGTACTCAAAGAAAATCCCAGAAATCAACAAATCAAGAAAAGAAGGGAAAGTTTGAGCCTAATTGGTTGGGTCCCTATGTCATTATATCAGCCTATGGATTAGGTGCATATCAACTTACAACTTTAGAGGGAGATGTGCTCGATGAACCAACCAACAACATCCATCCGAAGAAATTCTATACTTGAGTGGTCTAATGTACGAAAAAAGTTAAAAATACAAAAAAATTGAAAAATCAGAAAAATACAAAAAATCAGAAAAATAACAAAAAGGTGCAATAGAAACAAGTGGTGAAAACCTGGCAACAGGAGCTATTTGTGAGGGAAAAAATCCTCTATCTATCATTACACATATCTTTTGCATCCGAAGTCATAACTCATGGCCATCACCCAACACTTTATACACAACATTATCTCAGACATACTTAGCGTAATCGCTATCCTTTCTTATCTGAAGATCAGCTCATTATATCCCACCATGGCTTGGTAATCATTGTAAATATCCACATTGATCAATATTTATAGCTAGGGGAAACATTCCTCTGACTTCAAGCATTCCAACAAAAAGAAAATGAAAATTGTAGCACGCTGAGAAAATCCTATCAACAACAACTCAACAACCAAGAAAACAAAACACTGATCTGATTAACAACTTCAACACACATGATGGATGATTTTCTTAAGTATAATTTGTTTACATCTTGCATGAAGCTTTTGACTATTTTGCACTTGAACTTTTTGAACTATTAGTTCTCCTCAAATTTCTCAATGATGCATCGAGCTAGAGGAAGTGGCCAAAGGGTCTTATATTTTTTAAGGTTTTCTGTCTGTGAGGTGATCACTTGTACTATGCAAAATTTTGTCTCAAGACGTGATTTGAAACATATCACTAAAGACATTGTTCCACTTTACGCATACAAATGGTTCAATCTTGTCTATTTATATGCAAGCAACACTCAGGTCATCTTGGCTCAATTATACCTTGATGCTTGTGCCATCTTGCAATATCAAAATCCATGTAAGTTTTTCTCAGGACATTATGGTTCAATTATACCATTATACTTGTATAAACATTCAACATATCAAAATCTCAATGATGATAAACAAAAACAGAGCAAAAATAGGTGACTATACAGGAAAGACAAACTATAGAATGAGGATGATCAATTAGTTGCATATCATTTTAAAATTAGTTGCATATCATTTTACAAATAGTTGCACATCATATCATTATCATACATCCCATTTTAAGGATAGATCTCACATCATATCATTATCATACATCTCATTTTACAGCTACATCTCACAAATCATATAAATCACATCAATGCATCATCACATTTTCACTTATCACAATCAAGAATCACACATTCACATCATATACTCAAATAATAAACATCATATCAAATGCATAAATCATCATCCATAAAACGTGTCACATGTGAATCGGAAAATCAGTGTCATATATATCTCAAAAAGTGGTCAAAATATACAAAAGATGTCATATCTGTCAAAATGCAACAAAATCATCAAAATACAATAGAGATAGGTCTCTCAGGTATGACTATCTCCTGAGGCTGACGATCTTGCAGTAGATGTCCCAGCATCAGGATCTCTAGGTGGATCATGTCGCGACGACCCTATAACACCTCTGCTCTGTTAGGAATAAGGTGTCTCAACCTTGGATAATTCCTATTCTTATTATTTGTTTTGTAAAATGTATTTCTTGCAAATAATGTAATTAAGTGTGAGTGTACATGTCTAGTTGGCATGTTGATGTGTCACTACACTTGATGTGTCAGCATCTTGAATTGTGTGTAAGGAGATCATGGCTGAAATGGTTATGACAGATTCCTATGACACGTAAGAGCTATTTCTAGGAGATTTCAATGACGGGTGAAGACATGCAAGACATGTGGAAACTGATAAAGTTGACACCTGTACACTCTTCCTCAATCATGGGGTTAGGGTTCCTATTTTCTCAGAGAATAGTAAAACCCTAATATGGCTATCTTTGGAAGTTGCCCTAAAAAGGAAAGCGCATAAGCATTTTTTTTAGGGTTATAGACTATGATACGAAAAGAGTGTATTGTTGGTATGATATCGTGCTACTGGATTTGTCTTTAAGTGTCGATTGTCTCCTGAAAGAACTTGCATTGCAAGTGTGTTGTAGCCGTTGTGTTGAAGATAATACATTGTGCAGGTTTTGGAGTGCTGGGGTTTTTTATCGAAAGGTTTTCCCCAGGGTAAATCATTGTGTCATTCTCTATTTTCTGTATACATGGTATATGGCTGCAATATCTTTGTTAAAGTAGTTAACGAATCTGAAATTGTAAGGATTTAAAAGAATTTGCACAATAATTTCCTCTAGAGATTAGTGTAGGAAGTTGTTTCCGCACCTGACTTTCCTTACAAGTGGTATCAAAGCTTGATCAACTTTTGATCCTAGTTGTTGGGTAGGGTTTTTTGAGCTAATCTCAAGTTGAGTGGGAGTTTTTTGTGTAGAGCATTCTGAATCTTATTTGCAGATTGAGATGGAAAGTTCCTCATACAGTAGAATGGAGGTGGAGAAATTTAATGGCATTAATTTCGAGTTGTGGAAACTCAAGATGGAAGACATGCTTGAAGACCGCGATCTATGGGAGGCTGCTACACTGGATGTGAGACCTACAGCAATATCTCTAGTGGATTGGGAGATCAAGGATCAGAAGGCTAGGGGTCTCATCAGACTCTGTCTAGCAGATGCCGTTCTTCTGAATGTTCTTGATGGGACTACTGCAAATTCTTTGTGGACACGGCTTGGGTCTGTGTATCAGGCCAAATCTCTAGTGAATAAGTTGTTCCTGAGAAAGAAGTTGTATTCTTTAAGAATGGAGGAAGGTGGATCCGTAACTAATCATCTCAATGCTTTCAATTTATTGATTCGTGGGACCATCTTGTGATGGCTCTCGGAAGTACTATAGTCACATTCCATACAGATGATGTGGTGTCTTCGCTGCTATCTGAGGAGATGCAAAGAAAGACTGCAGATTCATCTAAGGAAGCCCTTGCTATTCATGAGAGATCCAACGACAAAGGAAAGCAGAATGACAATAAGTCAAAGAAGGGTAGATCCAAATCTCATGGGAGTTCTAAGACTCCTGGAAAGTCCAAGGAGAAATGTTGGAACTGTGATAAATCTGGGCACTTCTGGAGGGACTGCAAAGAACCGAAGAAGAAGAAGAAAGGCTTAGATTCCGAAAAATCTCAAGAAGATGGAGATGCTTTTATTGCAGCTTTGGTAGCCCATGCATCTGATGATGTGTGGTTGGTAAACTTAGGTGCTTCTTTTCACATGACCTCTCATCAAAATTGGTTCTCAAAATATGAAGAGTTTGATGGTGGAAAGGTGTACTTGGGTGATGATTCTCACCTAAAGATAGTTGGATGCGGAAGGGTCACTATCAAATTTCCTGATGGACGAGTAAAGGGAATCAACAGAGTTATGCACATTCTGGGTTTGGCACGAAACCTATTATCTGTAAGTATGTTGAATGATGTAGGTGTGCAAGTTGTCTTTTCGAAAGATGGATGCAAGATGATGAGAGGTTCTATGGTGCTCGCTAAAGGTACTAGGAGAGGTACTTTGTTTCAGCTTGATGCATGCATTGCTCAGTGCAATATTTCTTCTATTTCAAAGAAGAGAGCGACTATCACTTCATCCCCACCATCTGAACGAGCAGTAAAGAAGACTGTGGTAATGGGTTTTGATGGTAGTGCAGTAAGTGTACCTAAGGGTGCAAACACTTTGGAAGGCAAGCTTCCTACATAAAAGACAATGTTGTGGCATATGAGATTTGGCCACATTGGTGAGAAGGGTCTTAGGACCTTGAAAACTAAAAATCTCGTTGAGGGGCTAAATGATTGTAATCTCGAATTCGATTTCTGTGAACACTGTGTTTATGGTAAGCAAAATCGTGTTCAGTTCTACTCCAATTCTCACAAGTCTTCTAGACTTTTGGATCTTATTCATTCTGATGTATTTGGTCCTGTAAAAGTTCCTTCTATCTCCAGTTTTGTATATTTTGTATCTTTTATAGATGATTACAGTAGAAGGACTTGGATATATTTCCTGAAAAGTAAGACATAGGTTTTCAGTCGGTTCAAGGAATTTAAGGTTCTTGTGGAGAATCAGACTGGTAAAAGAATCAAGTGTGTGAGAACTGATAATGGTTGTGAGTTTTGTTCCATAGAGTTTGAATAGTTTTGTAAAGAACAAGGAATCGAGAGACATAAGACAACTCCTTACACCCGCAGCAAAATGGAGTTGCAGAGAGAATGAATAGGACACTAATGGAGAAGGCTAGGAGTATGCTTAGTGGAGCTGGTTTAGAACAAAGGTTTTGGGCCGAAGCTGTGGCCACTACCTGCTATCTGGTTAACAGATCTCCTACATCAGCTCTTGTTAGTAAGACACCCATGGAGGTGTGGTCTGGTAAGAAGCCTTCAATAAGACATCTTCGTATTTTTGGTTGTGAAGCTTATGCACATATTCCAAAGGAGAAAAGATCTAAGTTGGAAAACAAAGCTGTCAAATGTATTTTTATCGGATACAGTGTTGGTGTGAAAGGATACAAGCTTTGGGATCCTATGACTAGTAAGGTGTTGCATAGTAGAAATATTATTTTCAGAGAGCTAACATCTTCTCCTATTGTGCTACAAGTAGATGAAAAAGAAAAGGAAAAAGATGTTGTTTAGTTTCCTCCTACCCCTGAGAAGACTGAACAGAGAGACCATGTTGGGTCTAATGATGAGGAGAGCTCTAGAAGCTCTGATAGTTCGGAAGAAGAGGAAGAACAACCTCAACCTTAGCCCTTGAGGAGATCCACAAGAGAAAGAAAGCAACTAGAAAGGTTTGGTTATTCTATGTTAGATTCCAGTTGTGCTTTTGCTTTGATTACTAACATTGATGAGCCTAGATCTATGAAAGAGGCTTTGGGCATGGAAGTTGCAGGTTCCTGGATTGAGGCTATGGATGATGAGATGGCTTCATTAGAGAAAAACAAAACTTGGGACCTTGTACCTTTTCCTAAAGGGAGAAAATCTATTGGTTGTAAATGGGTGTTCAAGAAGAAATTTTGTGCAGATGGCAGTGTTGAAAGGCACAAAGCTAGATTGGTTGCAAAGGGGTATTCACACGTAGAGGGAATAGATTATGGTGAAATATTCTCTCCTGTTGCAAAGTTGACATCCATTAGATTTTTGTTATCTCTTGCTGAATCATATGATTTAGAGATAGAACAGATGGATGTGAAGACAACTTTCCTTCCTGGTGATTTGGAGGAAGAGATTTATATGTCACAGCCTGAGCAATACATTGTTAAAGGTAAAGAATCCTTAGTTTGCAGATTAAAGAAATCTCTATATGGTTTGAAACAATCTCCTAGGATGTGGTACCTTAAGTTTGATGCCTTTGTGTTGTCAATTGGATTTGTAAGATCGAAATCAGATCATTGTGTTTATTTCAGAGTTGAAAATGATCGCCTTCTTATTGTTGCATTATATGTTGATGATATGTTGCTATTTGGGAAGGGTAAGGGTATGATTTCTGATTTTAAATCTCAGTTGTCAGCACAGTTTGAGATGAAAGATCTTGGGGCAGCAAGGTACATCTTGGGTATGGAAATCAGTAGAGACAGGTCTAACAGAAAACTTTGGTTGAGTCAGAGTAAGTATGTGAAGTCTATGTTGGACAGGTTTAGCATGGTAGATTGTAGACCACTATGTGTTCCCGTTTCAGTGGGAACAAAGTTATCTATAGATGATTGTCCAAAATCTCCTAGTGAGGTGGAGGACATGAGTAGAGTACCTTATGCTAGTACAGTTGGCAGTCTTATGTATGCTATGGTCTGTACTAGACCAGACATTGCCCAAGCAGTGGGAGTCCTGAGTCGGTTTATGGCTAACCCTGGATGGGTACATTGGGATGCAGTTAAGCGAGTATTCAGATATTTGAGGGGTACATCAGATTACTCCATATGTTACCATGGCAACTCTTCTAGATCTCTGCATTCATTTTGTATTCATGGGTTTGTGGATTCAGATTGGGCAGGTGATATTAACAGTAGGAGATCCACCAGTGCTTATGTGCTCACTATGTTTGGTGGTGCCATCAGTTGGATGAGTAAGCGACAACCTGTGGTTGCTTTGTCCACTACAGAAGCTGAGTACATGGCTGCTACTCATGCTTGTAAGGAAGCCATTTGTCTTAGGAGATTGTGTTCTGATGTTGGTGTTGATGCAAAATAGATTACTATTTGGTGTGATAGTTAGAGCTCTATTTGCCTTGCGAAGAATCCAACTTTCCATGCCAGAATGAAGCACATTGATGTGTAGTTTCACTTTGTGAGAGATATGGTGGAAGATGGAAAGGTAAATTTGGAGAAGGTAGATACTGTGAGGAATGTTGCAGATGCATTAACAAAACCAGTGCACACTGCGAAGTTCAGATGGTGTTCGGAGTCTATAGGCCTTTTGGCCTATAGTGGTTAGTTCCTGTTATGTTCCTATTGCTCTTACAAGGTGTTCGACAAGTGGGAGAATGTTAGGAATAAGGTGTCTCAACCTTGGATAATTCCTATTCTTATTATTTGTTTTGTAAAATGTATTTCTTGCAAATAATGTAATTAAGTGTGAGTGTACATGTCTAGTTGGCATGTTGATGTGTCACTCCACTTGATGTGTCAGCATCTTGAATTGTGTGTAAGGAGATCATGGCTGAAACGGTTATGACGGATTCCTATGACACGTAAGAGCTATTTCTAGGAGATTTCAATGATGGGTGAAGACATGCAAGACATGTGGCAACTGATAAAGTTGAGTACTGTACACTCTTCCTCAATCGTAAAAAATTTTAGGGTTCCTATTTTCTCGGAGAATGGTAAAACCCTAATACAACTATCTTTGGAAGTTGCCCTAAAAAGGAAAGTGCATAAGTATTTTTTTTAGGGTTACAGACTGTGATACGAAAAGAGTGTATTGTTGGTATGATATTGTGCTACTGGATTTGTGTTTAAGTGTCGATTGTCTGCTGAAAGAACTTGCATTGCAAGTGTGTTGTAACCGTTGTGTTGAAGATAATACATTGTGCAGGTTTTGGAGTGCTAGGGTTTTTTACCGAAAGGTTTTCCCTAGGGTAAATCATTATGTCATTCTCTGTTTTCTGTATGCATGGTATATGGCTGCAATATCTTTGTTAAAGTAGTTAACGAATCTGAAATTGTAAGGATTTAAAAGAATTTGCACAATACTTTCCTCTAGAGATTAGTGTAGGAAGCTATTTCCGCACTTGAGTTTCCTTACATGCTCTCAGTCCCTGTCTGGCTCCAAACAGATCGAAAGGCTATATAGCTAGGAGTTTTGTGCTCTCTAGGGACTATCTCCTCATATAATCGCCTATAGTACTTAGCCTCCTTGGACGTGTACCGTATCTCTCTCAGTGTGTCTCTCATAGGGGCATTGACCATGACTCTCTACAGTCTCTCTGCAAGCTCCTCTGCCTACCCTAGGCACTTTGTCATCATATCCCACTCTGTCATAATCTGGGTAATCTGGCGTTGTTGAGCTAGTACTTGTGCCTCAGGCTACTGCACTGTGATCTGTAGGGACCTAATATGTGAGTCTTGTTGGTGGGTTGGTACCTGCACCTGAATGGGTACTTGTGTCATGGTCCCACCCATTCCTGTCCCTGTCCTAGGTGTCGATGGAGGTATTACATCTGATCTCCTCCTCAGGGTTGGTTTCCTAAGCTCCTCTATCCTGACCAACTCCACCAACTCCAACTTCTAAACCTCCCCTCCCTCTCTCACCAACTACGCCCTTGACTAATCCAACTCCTCTCCCATCTCCACCCCTTCTCCCATCTCTCCCCCCATTTCCTCCTCTATCTCCCCGTCTCCCCCTACTACCTCCTCTCCCATCTCCTTCATCATCTCCTTTGTCATCTCCCTCCTCTATATCCTCCCCCACATCCTCTCTGTGTCCCAAATCCCCTCGCATCTCCAACTGCTCATCCTCATCATCATCAAAAGAGAGAATCATCTCCACTGGATGTAATATCCGTGGCACAAAATAAGCAGAGAACTCATGCATCATCCCTGCATCCACTATCTCAAACCCATAATCCCATTTCTATCTGGCCAAATGCATGTACTCCTCCACTGCTGCTGCACTATCAACAGTTGGACCCCTTTCTGGCACATCCTATCTCCAGTGAGCATATAAGCATGCTCCCTGTGGTATACCCTATTGTCGACCATACTACCATTGAACTTGGCTATGCAAGAACCTCTCAATGATAAAAGGTGTTAGCCCTATCAAGTATCACAACATATACACATAGGGCATCTCTAGCCCATCCTCTACCCACACCTCACAATCCATATATGGTCTCCAGATGACCGTATCAATGTCATCCAACACCCTCTTCCAATGCTCTAGCTTATCTAGCTTACATTGGACAACTATCCTCATGTACCCATATGCATAAGCCCAACCAATTGGCCTATCCTTGTTTGCAAGTGGCCTCATTGCGGGAATGTGCTCCCAAGCTCACACCTGTAATAATGTGACCCTAGTTGATAAACAAATCTATCCTAAATACACCACCTGGTGTAGAACCCTATACAGATGGGCCAACATACAGGACCCCCATGCAAACCTACGACCCTGTGTCATTATATCCTCTAGCACCAATCCCCATCCCTCTACCAGTCCCTTCAACCTACGATTGGGACACACAAACTCTACTAGTACAAAGGGTAGTGGAGTATAATCAAAATCTATAAACTCTTGCCAAGGGATCTCATATCCGCAAATCTGATCATCATGGAATATCTAGGGACGAGCCTCTGTCCCATCCATCACTGGAATCCATAAAATCCGATAATAGTCCTCAGAAGTAATTATCATCTCACCAGTCACCAAATGAAAGGTGTTCATGTCACCATGCCACCTCTCTACCAAAGCTGTCAGTAAACCCTGGTTAATGATATATCGAGGCATGTCCAACAAAGAGGATAAACCACACCTCTTAATAATATCTCTATCTACCTGTGTCAACCGAGGAATCAAAGACCATGGTCTAGTAAATTTTTCTCGTGACTAAGGTATGCCAAGCCATTCCTATAACAACAAAACATGTCCAAACATCAGTTCCCATATCTATCCGATATATCTAATTTCATATCAAATCAACTTGAAACAACACAAATATCAAATCAAGTACCATATCAAAAATCAAATCCCATATTGAAATCAAATCAACTT
Source organism: Cryptomeria japonica (assembly GCF_030272615.1). NCBI lineage: Eukaryota > Viridiplantae > Streptophyta > Pinopsida > Cupressales > Cupressaceae > Cryptomeria > Cryptomeria japonica. The sequence continues at coordinate 198,791,266 of NC_081406.1, forward strand.
GAAACAACGTAAAAATCAAATCAAGTTCCATATCGAAAATCAAATCCCATATCGAAATCAGCACAAAAACAACTTGAAACAACGCAAATATCAAATCAAGTTTCATATCGAACATCAAGACCCATAATGCAAGCACCATATCGAGAAACCATATCAAAAGATCCATATTGAATATCAAAGACCCATATCGAGAAATCACATCAATGACCCATAACACAAGAAACTCAAAAATCCATATCGCAAGACTCATATCAGGAACCATATCGGAAATCAAGAATCAGAACTCATATCGGACATCAAATTCAATCACAAGGTAAAAATCAAAGATCCATGTCAAAGAACAAATTAGGATCGTCATTCAATCAATCAGCTTGGTACTTCAAACAGGAAAAGCAATTTCCCAATCTATCAAAACTCAGACGTCATCCCAACAGGCAAAAAATTGGATAAACATGAATTCCAAAGCACTTGGCAGACACCTACCCACCCCCAAATCATCTTCCTTCATCTATTTTTCCCCCAAAATGCCATCTTCCCACTCCTTTCTAATTATTTTTCTGCTCATGCAGTAAGAAAACCCTCCCATGCACTAAGCTACCACCCATGCGTTAGATAAACTTGTGTACATGCTAAATTTTTTTCTCTATGCACTAGGTTAACCCTATGCGCTACCCAAATCACCCCCCATGCTATCCTAATACCCCTATGCGCTAGGTTAACCCTATGCGCTACCCTATTCCCTGCATATGCTACCCTATTAGCTCTATGCGCTACCCTCAACCTACGACACACTACAAGACAACTTCCAGATGCTACCCTAGATAAACAACCCTACGCGCTACAGTGTCTATCGTATGCGCTACGGGGTAAACCCTACATGCTAAAATGTGCAAATTTAAAGCAAAATATTAAAAACGTGACCAAAATCGACAAAATGAAAAGCAAAAGGGGCAAAAATTAGGATGACTTACAGGTGGACCATATGCGGCAGGCCTCCGGTATCGACGAATGCACTTGAATTAGTTTGAAGCATAGAGAACCAACATCTTGTCACTCTCACAAAAAAGTCAAATGGGAGAAAATGATACAAATAAAATCACTTTTTACCTTTTATAGGGTAAAAGTAAATTAGGGTTAGTAGGTGGGGCATGTATTTTGCTCATTCTCTCGCTTTTAACCCTAGCAAACATCATTTTTGGGAGATGAATCAATTAACATGCATTCAACACATATAAAATTTCAAAATGCGATCAAATCAAAACTGATTATCAACTCAAAAAAAATTTCAATTTTTTTTATTCATCTCCTGAGGGGGCATTATCAATATCATTCATCAAATATGGGGTATGACATCGACATATCAACATATGACATCACATCAATCAAATTTTGATGACACATCAAATTTTTCTTTGAATCAAAATGTGCACACACGTCACTTCAAAGAGGGGCAAAATGTAGACGTATAAAAATGACCACTTTCCTAAGTAAATATTTAATATTCATTTTATTCTCATTCCTCTATTTAATTAAATCTTTCACATTTATCTATTTGATTAAATAAGTTATTCAATTTATTTAATTAAATTCACCTAATTCTTTCATATCATTTAATTGAATAAATCACTTTATTTAATTAAACCCCCTTTCTACTCTTTTTAATTAAAATTACATTTAATAAAATTGTTCACTTCAAATAAATAAATCTAATTTATTTATTTAAATCCCCCACTTGTATTTATGCAAGTTGCATCTATTTTTGTTGAACTAAAACAATTTATTCTAATTAAAATCACCCTCCCATCCACTTGCATTCTCCTACATCTCCCACTTGCCTCTCTAAGCTCCCTTCTAGATTCTTCTAATCACTTCTAAATTAGCCTCACCCATTTCCTAAATATTGTCACATCCCTAAGCAAAGGGAATTCACTTCTCAAGCCCTCAAAGTCTTTGGAAGTCATTAAAGGCTTTATGTCTTCAACAAGTTAACCTTGAAAGTCTTCCAAACCATTAATCGTTAAGTCAACCCTCTTGCATGATCAGAGACTTTCTCTCTAACTCAACCCACATCTAACCCAGGGGTCTCATCAAGCATTCATTGCTTTGACCACGGTTATTCCTTTAACCCTTGCACAAGAGTTTATCCTTTGGGTAAAAGCTTTGTCCAATGGATAACCCTAACCTAACCTTAACCCTTACCTCCTAAGGTAACCATGAGGTCTTCTCAAGCATTTAATGCTTCTTACATCTCCTCTCAAGTAGTCTTATGTTGACAATTGTCACCATTTCATTGGTGAGAATTGAGTGCATGGATTGATAAGTTTCAATCCTGGCCCTTGATAAGATTATTCAATCTTGACCATCCATTGCCCTATTTTTCCTATAAATAGAGCCCTCATTCACTCATTCTCATATCCAAGTCTTTAGCATCACACTTATAGGCATTTTACTAAGCATATCTAGTCTTAGTTAATTAAACACATTTTTAGTTATACAATTGTTTGAAAATGTTGAAATTGTCTTAGTTAGGATATGTAGATTTATTAGTGTGTTTTTGTCTATTTTACATGTACAATGACCATTTAACTATGTGGATTTGTTGAATGCACCTAATTCGCCTGTGGATCGAGAGAGGGTGGAGGTATGTATTTTTGGCATTGTGATTGTCATTGATGTCAATCAGTATAGGATGGTTACCTGTATAAGAAATGTTTGTGCAGTACTGTTATTGTTGCATACTTAATGAGATATCTTTGATATTCATTAGTAAGTGAGGAAATGTCTTGTAGCACAAACACCTTTGGAATCACCAGTACACAAGTTAGTGTTGACTTGTGCAAGGACTGTAGTCTGATATAGGATATGCTGGCAGTGCATTGTTTCCAACTGCCAAGTGAGTTAGTGTCAACCGACAATCGGTATGCTGAAGGATGTTTGGATAAGAAACAGCAAGACTCCCACCGGATAAAGTAGTCACCATAAGAAGTAGTTGATATGATGATGCAGTCACATGAGTTGATTTAGACTGAAGTTTAGTAGTCTTATGCATGACATGAGCTCTCTGCACAAACAAGTTATCAGTTTGCTTAGTGATCAATGACCGGTAGCAGAAGATAACAGAGCTACACCAGTGAATCGGTGATACAAGTTAAAGGATGATATCCACTAGGAATCTTAGAGCAGTGACTAGTAAGCTAGATGTGATGACCAAAGGTGAGTCATTTATGGAGAGATATCATCAAAAAAATAGATAGTAAACTCTACACTAGTTAAAAACTAGTTAAGGTAAGAATTTTATGGATTTTCCAATTCACATTAAAAATAGATCATGACCCATAGGTTGGTGAAATTGTGAATTGCAGAGGCAGTCAAGGATCAGTTGTTGGTGGAGAGCACACAAAGAGAGTGTGGGAAAATTTTGAGAGATTTGAATTTCAAATCTACCAAGTGTTAGGTGTAAAATGATTGAGGAATCAATGGGTATGTATTGGCAAAATATGGTATAAAGGTTTTTGGAAAAAACCAAAATGATTGATCAAAAAATTTACAAAGTGAAAATCCCGTGAGAGGCGATCCAAAGTGCAGAGTGAAGAGTGAGGAAGTGTTAAGTGATTTAGCAGAGTAGAGTGCAGAGCCGAGGGTATGAGTAGAGAATCGGTGTAGTGCAGAGAAGACACAACTGGTGTAGATAGAGTATGAGTTTTATTGTGATATGATCAAGCTATCAATATCTATTCTAGTAGATCAACTTCCCATTTCTTTCTAACTATTGCAACTTAAAATCCCTTAACTGGGTGGACTTTAACAGGTCCCTTTGTAAAATCCCTTAACCGGGTGACATCTTAATTGATGATCCTAAGTCCTTTAACAAGGCTATCTCTAATAGGGTAAAGGCACTAACAGAACTTAAAGAAAATCCATTAACCGGGTGGCACCTAACAGTCTCTTTGTAATCTCCTATCAGGGATCACTCTTTATAGAGCGTGCTCTAGAAAAGTACAAATTTTGTGAGCATCAACTCACACCGTGGTTTTATCCCATTTGGGTTTCCACGAGATAATTCTTGGTGTTATTGTGTTTTTCATGCATGCATGTTCTCCTACAATAACTATTTGTATTGATGAATATTAAGTTAGTGCAGACTTGAGTAAAAGATTCTAATTATGTATAACTAGTAGGTAACTGATTCACCCCCCCTCTCAGTCACCGGTAGGGACCAACAATTGGTATCAGAGTCTTAGTCCTTAGATTCAAAAGAGATTAACAGCTTAAGGAAAGATCCAAGATGATGCAAAAGGAGGGCCCTAAGTTCTCTAAGGAGAATTACACTTTATGGCATGGTAGAATGAATCTCTACCTAAGAATGCTAGGACATCAATACTGAAATCATGTAAGAATAGAGTACAATGAACCTATAGGGGTTCTCATTGCAGATCAGATCAAAGAAAGGCAATACAACATTACAACTATGGATGTGATTGCTAGAACTCTATCTGATAATGAGTATGTTGAGGTTCAATATTTGAAAAATAACCTATGAGAGGTGGAATAAGCTGAAGACTATTTATGGAGGAGATCCTCATGTACAAAAGGCTAAGGTGGACAACTTAAGAGGAAAATTTGATGAGATGAGGATGCAAGAAGGAGAAAATATAGAACAATATAGAAAAAGAATAAAGGATGTGGTAAATTTCATCAGAAGTGTTGGAGGAAAGCTTGAAGAAGATGATGTGATCAGCAAAATCTTGAGAACCTTTCTACCACAATATGCCATAAGGGTTTCTACAATTTAGGAACTCAGATCCTTCGGAACAGTTAGTGTTTCACTTGACTCACTGATTGGTAAGTTGACTGCCTTTGAACTGAGCAACTATGATAATAGTGTACCAAAGATTGACGCTTCCTTCAAAGCTTCCATGATACCTACACCAACAAGGAAAATAAAAGAAACTGGAAACAATACTACTACAAGAATCGGCCATTCTCATGAATGTGATAACCTATTATCTGAAGAATGAGAACAACATGAGATTGAAGCTCTATTAGCAAGATGACTGCCAAGAGGAAAAGGAAAGTATAAAGGTAAACTTCCCTTGAAGTGTTTTTCTTGCAATAGAATAGGTCATATTGCATCCAGATGTCCTGACAATGATAGGAAGGATAATTTTAGAAGCTACAAAGACAAGAGCAATAAGGAGTGCTATCTTGCAGAAGGAGTTACCGATGAAGAATCATAAGGTTCTGGTGGAGACGTAATTTCTTTTGTAGTGGTAAAGGAAGATAACACAGAGGAAAGTGATATGGCACTAATATCTAGTTCATACTGGTTTGGAGACTAGGTAATTGATAGTGGTTGCACTCACCACATGACCGGTGACAGAAACAAATTCCTTAGAATGAAGGATTGTAATGGAGGAACAATGAGATTCAAAAATGATGTTCCTTGTGCAGTAAAAGGTAAGGGATCTAAAACCCTAAATGATAAAACAATTATTGAAGATGTTTATTGGGTAGAAGGGTTAAAATATAGCCTGTTAAGTGTTGCACAACTTAACAATAAGGATTACTGGTTAGAACTCAATGAAGGAATATGCAAAATAAATGACAAATCAAGAAGTCTTGTCGCTATTAGTAAACAAACTAGAGGAAATCCGTTTTGCTTAGACTCCACTGTAGGAAGTTACCTAATGGAAAAGGTAGAAGATAGTTAGCTATGGCACAAAAGATTGTGTCATGTAAATTTTGATAGTATAGCAAAGGTTAGTAAAATGAAGTCTTTCAGAGGTATGCTTGACATTATGAAACCCGAGAATGCTATGTGTAAAGAATGTCAACTAGGAAAGTTGACCAGATCTAGCTTCAATAGAAAATCTTATTCATCTAGGAATATGCTAGACTTAGTGCATATAAATTTGTGTGATCCTATGAGAACTAAGAGTTTCTATGGGGACCGATACTTCATGTTGTTTGTAGATGATTTCTCAAAAATGATGTGGGTTGTGTTCTTGAAAGAAAAATATGAAGCCTTTCACATATTTAAGGTCTTCAAGGCTCGAGTAGAGAGAGGAACCAGTAAGAGTCTGAAATATTTGAGATCAGACAGAGCAGGAGAGTTCACCTCTCAAGAGTTCATAAATTACTGTGAAGGACAAGGGATTATGAGATAGATGTCTGCACCCATAACACCTCAGCAAAATGGGATTGCTAAAAGAATAAATAGAACTTTGATTGATTGTGCGAGGAGTCTGATGATACAAAAGGATATTCCACATGTCTTTTGGAGAGAAGTAGTAAGTATTGTTGTGTATACCTTGAACAAGATACAGGTGAAGAAGGGGACAAATAAGACTCCCTATGACTTATGGTGTGGATACTCACCCAATGTGAGCTATTTCAAAGTATTTGGAAGCAGGTGCTATATTAAGAGGGATGAGTACTCTGGAAAGTTTGATCCCAAGAGTGATGAAGGAACCTTATTAGGTTACTCCATAGAGAGAAATCATATCGGTGTTTGAACAAAAGTACCAGTAAGATTGTGGAGAGTGCCAATGTCAGAGTAGATGAGTTCTTTGAGAAAAATGAACAGGATGGCAAGAGTGAACCAGAGGATTATCAAGGATTTGAATACACTGTACCGGTCGAACCTGCTGAAGAGAATCCTATTGTAGTGGCAAATGAGGAAGAATGTGAAGTAGAACCTGCACAACCAGTAGAAGAAGCTCCAAGGAATGAATCGATACTAACAAGGTATGTCAGAAACAATCACTTTGTTGACAAAGATGCTAGAGTTTTGAATAGAAGAAGAGAAAGAGAGAAACATGTATTCTCTCCAAAATTGAGCCCAAAACAACAAAGGAGGCTTTAAAATATCAAGACTGGATCAAAGCCATGCAGGAGGAACTAGAGAAAATTGAGAAAAATGAAACTTGGACTCTTGTGCCCAGACTATAGAACAAAAATGTGATAGGCACCAAATGGATGCTTAGAAACAAAATGGATGAAACTGGTCAAGTAGTAAGAAAAAAAGAAAGGTTATTTTGCAAAGGGTATGCTCAAGAAGAAGGTTTGGATTAACCTTTGCACTAGTGGCTAGGCTAGAAGGGGTTAGAATATTGCTTGCTTATGTTGCTTACAAGAAGTTCAAATTTTACCAAATGGATGACAAATCAACATTCTTGAATGGTATTTTAGAGGAAGAAGTATACATTGAGGGTATGTGTAGGATCATGGTGTGCCAAAACAGGCCCTTAAGTGGCAATGAAATTTAAGAAAATCAAAGTTATGCAACTTGACATGAAAATTTGAATAAGTTGTGAACATTATTTTTAAAATATGTAAGAAGAGAATATATATAAAATTTAATGTAGTTTCTAAGCTACTAGTTGTTTTTTGGAAAAAAAAAAATCCTATTTGATGAAAATTTCAAATTTCAATGCAGTGGTACTAAAATTTCAGGAAAAAAATAAGAAGTAGACGTATGTCTGACCACCCTAATCACAATCAAATCTTAATAATTTTTTATAATATTTATAATATAAGTATTAGACTCATGTCCGGATGTGACACATATCTTTTTTTTTTTTTTTATAAATTAAATAATTATTTATGAATTTTTTACAACTTTTCAGAAATTCAGAAACTTCTACGTCTGACCATGTTAACTTGGTCAAAACCTTATGAAATTTAATTTAATTTTATTTTTCCCTATAGTAGATGAAGCATAGGATGTGATGCATGTTTCGGTTTCAAAAAATGTTATAGCGTTTTAAATTTATGAGTGTTTTTCAATCAGTATATCAATCAAGACTATTGTCAAAATTCAATTAGAAAATAAATAATAATTATTTATTAAAGTCAAAATAAGACAAGCCTTATATTGTTGGAAAGCTAGGAACGTTCTTAAAAAACCCTTTTCGTTTTATCAATTTTGGTTACAAAAAAAGTCGTCAGCCACCAATGTAAAGTCTGGAAAATCAAGGAATACTGAAAAACACGTTTTTTCAGTTGACTTTCCAGGCTTGTCACTTCCAAGCCAAATACCAAAGCATTCCCGAGCCAAAATTTGAAATTTGAAAATTTGACTAGAAAAATCGAATATTGGATTTTATCCGATATCCGATTTTAGTAAAAAAATTTGTGGTCCCCAAACAATTTCCTGTTGCTGCCATTTATTTGGTAAACTGCCACATGGTAGAAATCCAATATCCTATTAAATCGGATATCGGATTTTATTATTCATATTTTAGAGAGAGAGAGAGAGAGAGAGAGAGAAGGAGACCCCTAATGACACAATTTGGTGTCTTAAGGGATCCTATGGTGTTGTTAGGGGTCATATGGTGTCTTAAGGGGTCATATGGTGTCCCATGAACCCTTATGACCTCTTAGGACACCATATGACCCCTAATGACACCATATTGGGTCACTTTGGGTCATACTATTTCCTAAGGGGTCATATTGTGTCCTAAGGGGTCCTATGGTGTCCCAAGACACCATATGACCCCTAACGACACCATAGGACCCCTTAAGACACCAAATCATGTTGTTAGGGGTCATATTGTGTCTTACGGGGTCGTAGGAAACAATATGACCCCTAACGACATGATTTATTGTCTTAAGGAGTCCTATGGTGTCATTAGGGGTCGTGTGGTGTCCATAGGGGTCATATGGTGTCCCATGAACCCTTATGACCTCTTAGGACACCATATTGGGTCGCCTTGGGTCATATTGTAGGGAAAAGGGGTTATATTGTGTCATAAGGGGTTCTATGGTGTCCCAAGACACCATATGACCCCTATGGACACTGCATGACCCCTAATGACACCATAGGACCCCTTAAGACACCAAATCATGTCATTAGGGGTCATATTGTGTCTTACGGGGTTGTAGGTCACAATATGACCCCTAACGACATGATTTAGTGTGTTAAGGGGTCCTATGGTGTTGTTAGGGGTTGTATGGTGTTCATAGGGGTCATATGGTGTCCCATGAACCATTATGACCTCTTAGGACACCATATGACCCCTAATGACACCATATTGGGTCGCTTTGGGTCATATTATAGGGAAAAGGGGTCATATTATGTCATAAGGGGTCCTAAGGTGTCCCAAGACACCATATGACTCCTATGGACATCGTATGACCCCTAACAACACCATAGGACCCCTTAAGACACCAAATCATGTCATTAGGGGTCATATTATGTCTTACGGGGTCGTAGGACACAATATGACCCCTAACAACATGATTTAGTGTCTTAAGGGGTCCTATGGTGTCGTTAAGGGTCATAAGGTGTCTTAAGGGGCCATATGGTGTCCATGAACCCTTATGACCTCTTAGGCCACCATATGACCCCTAATGACACCATATTGGGTTGCTTTGGGTCATATTGTGTCCTAAGGGGTCATATTGTGTTCTAAGGGGCCCTATGTTGTCCCAAGACACCAGATGATCCCTATGGACACCATAGGACCCCTTAAGACACCAAATCATGTCGTTATGGGTCATATTGTGTCTTACTGGGTCGTAGGACATAATATGACCCCTAACAACATGACTTAGTGTCTTAAGGCATCCTATGGTGTTGTTAGGGGCCGTATGGTGTCCATAGAGGTCATATGGTGTCCCATTAACCCTTATGACCTCTTAGGACAC